>NC_091981.1:299907312-300153759 GCF_044704955.1 Pristiophorus japonicus
GGTACAGTCCCCTCCCTGTATCCATCCGCCCCCAGGTACAGTCCCCTTCCTGTATCCATCCAACCCCAGGTACAGTCCCCTCCCTGTATCCCCCCCCCCAGGTACAGTCCCCTCCCTGTATCCCCCCCCCCCCCAGGTACAGTCCCCTCCCTGTATCCCCCCACCCCCAGGTACAGTCCCCTCCCTGTATCCCCCCCCCCCCCAGGTACAGTCCCCTTCCTGTATCCATCCAACCCCAGGTACAGTCCCCTCCCTGTATCCCCCCACCCCCAGGTACAGTCCCCTCCCTGTATCCCCCCACCCCCAGGTACAGTCCCCTCCCTGTATCCCCCCACCCCCAGGTACAGTCCCCTCCCTGTATCCCCCCACCCCCAGGTACAGTCCCCTCCCTGTATCCCCCCACCCCCAGGTACAGTCCCCTCCCTGTATCCCTCCCCCCCCCCAGGTACAGTCCCCTCCCTGTATCCATCCACGCCCAGGTACAGTCCCCTCCCTGTATCCCCCCCCCCCCCCAGTTACAGTCCCCTCCCTGTATCCCCCCCCCAGGTACAGTCCCCTCCCTGTATCCCCCCCCCCCCCCCAGGTACAGTCCCATCCCTGTATCCATCCGCCCCCAGGTACAGTCCCCTCCCTGTATCCATCCACCCCCCAGGTACAGTCCCCTCCCTGTATCCATCCACCCCCCAGGTACAGTCCCCTCCCTGTATCCCCCCCCCCCAGGTACAGTCCCCTCCCTGCATCCCCCCCGCCCCCCAGGTACAGTCCCCTCCCTGTATCCATCCACCCCCAGGTACAGTCCCCTCCCTGTATCCATCCACGCCCAGGTACAGTCCCCTCCCTGTATCCATCCGCTCCCAGGTACAGTCCCCACTCTGTATCCATCCACCCCCAGGTACAGTCCCCTCCCTGTACTCCCCCCCCCCCCCCTCAGGTACAGTCCCCTCCCTGTATCCATCCACCCCCAGATACAGTCCCCTCCCTGTATCCATCCACCCCCAGATACAGTCCCCTCCCTGTATCCATCCACCCCCAGGTACAGTCCCCTCCCTGTATCCCCCCCCCCCCCCCCAGGTACAGTCCCCTCCCTGTATCCATCCGCCCCCAGGTACAGTCCCCTCCCTGTATCCATCCACCCCCAGGTACAGTCCCCTCCCTGTATCCATCCACCCCCAGGTACAGTCCCCTTCCTGTATCCATCCGCCCCCAGGTACAGTCCCCTCCCTGTATCCCCCCCCCAGGTACAGTCCCCTCCCTGTATCCCCCCCCCAGGTACAGTCCCCTCCCTGTATCCATCCACCCCAGGTACAGTCCCCACCCTGTATCCCCCCCCCCCCCAGGTACAGTCCCCTCCCTGTATCCATCCACCCCCAGGTACAGTCCCCTCCCTTGATTTCCCCCCCCCCAGGAACAGTCCCCTCCCTGTATCCATCCGCACCCCAGGTGTAGCCCCGCCCTGTATCCACCCCCACCCCCAGGTATAGCCCCGCCCTCTACCTGCCCCCCCAGGTGTAGCCCTGCCCTCTATCCGGCCCCCCAGGTGTAGCCCTGCCCTGTGTCTGCCCCACAGATGTAGCCCCGCCCGCTATCCTCCCATCCCCCCCAGGTATAGCCCCGCCCTCTATCCGCCCCAACACCCCCAGGTATAGCCCTGCCCTCTACCCGTCCCCCCCCAGGTGTAGCCCCGCCCTGTATCCGTCCCCCCCCAGGTGAAGCCCCGCCCTGTATCCACCCCCACCCCCCCCAGGTGTAGCCCCGCCCTCTATCTGCTCCCCCCCAGGTGAAGCCCCGCCCTGTATCCACCCCCACCCCCCCCAGGTGTAGCCCCGCCCTCTATCTGCTCCCCCCCAGGTGAAGCCCTGCCCTGTATCCGCCCCCCCCAGGTGTAGCCCCGCCCTGTATCCGCCCCCCCCCAGGTGAAGCCCCGCCCTGTATCCGTCCCCCCCAGGTGAAGCCCCGCCCTGTATCCGCCCCCCCCAGGTGAAGCCCCGCCCTGTATCCGCCCCCCCCAGGTGAAGCCCCGCCCTGTATCCGCCCCCCCCAGGTGAAGCCCCGCCCTGTATCCGCCCTGCTGGTGTAGTCCCCGCCCCCATTATGACCGACATCAAATCAAAACAAAAAAAAACAAAGAGCCGAATGTCGTGCAAGAGGCGACCTGAATGGCAGCTGCGGTACACACCATTGGATCTGGGGGGGCGGTGTGGGGGTGGAGGGTGAGTGCCCCATTCTGGGCGGGGGGCAATTTCTACAGCAGCCTGACCTTTATACTCCACTGCTGACTGCCATGTCTGGGAGATCAGTCTTTAATTCCCGGAGACTCCGAGATAATCCTGGAGGGTTGGCTACCCCTGATGTGGTCGGTCGGTTATCTGAGCCGGCGAGGTGAGGCTGGTCACACCGTCGCAACACCGCTCACACTGCGGCAAGGATATGACCAGGGGGCTCACAGTGCAGGGACATGGACCAGTGCCCCATCACTCCCAGCAACCTGGTCCTTCCTCCAACAAATAATCCCCGCATTTTCCAGCCGTAGTCACACACAGGAGATTTACCAGGATGTTGCCCGGACTGGAGAATTTTGGCTATGAGGAAAGATTGGAGATGCTGGGTCTGTTTTCTTTGGAACAGAAGAGGCTGAGGGGCGACCTGATTGAGGTGTATAAAATGATGAGGGGCCTGGATAGAGTGGATAGGACGGACCTGTTTCCCTTGGTAGAGGGGTCAACAACCAGGGGGCATAGATTTAAAGTCATTGGGGGGAGGTTTAGAGGGGATTTGAGGGGAAATGTCTTCACCCAGAGGGTGGTGGGGGTCTGGAACTCACTGCCTGAAAGAGTGGTAGAGGCAGAAACCCTCACCACATTTAAAAAGTACTTGGATGTGCACCTGAAGTGCCGTAACCTACAGGGCTACTAGAGGGGGTGCCGTTTTCGAGACGCCCTACACCCTGGATTCTAGACTGTGGACTGATTTGGGGGCTGTGAGAAACTGAGACAGAGTCAGTTGGGTAGGATGCAAAACTGGTTTTATTGTGTTCAAACAGAGTAAAAGGGCACGTTTTTAATAATCACAGTAATCAGGTACAAATAGGGAGAAATGGCAACTCAAATGCTCTATATTTGGGAAGAACACATAATACATACAACAGATTAAAGGAACACAGTCCTCCCACCTCCCAAAATACTTATGCACTAAACCTGGAAGGAGAAAACACACAAGAACATCAACAGTTAGGAACAGTAAGAAAAAAACCAACCTCCCAGATCCACTCTCTAGCTAGGTTAGAACTCTGGGGTTTCAGGGACCATGCTCACCAATTCCCTTTTGACAGTTCCAACTCCGGGGTTCACCTTAGTTGTCCTTGTCCTGTTCCAAACTCTGGGGTTTGCCTTAGTTGTCCGGGTTCTGTAGTCTGTACCCCGGACCTCGTTGGGGACTTCAAACCTGCGTCACTTCTTCAGTTGGGCTGAGTCCGCTGATGCAATAAGGTGCGTATTGATTTGTGGGGTGAGTATTCACTTTTCCTTGGTCAGGATAGTTTTAAAAGTTCCGTTTGGTAATGTTTTACCCTTTGTTTTTTTTTTGGTAGCGTAGGACCAGCTTGTAGAGTGGAAAAATCTTCAGGTTTTTCTTCGGTTTTGTCGGGTTGGTTCCGGTTGACTGATTGGTCGCGATGGTCCGAAACTTTCCAATAGTCATTTTGAAAACCTGTTTGCTGTTGTGGTGCTGTCCTTCTGGGTTTTAGAGATTCTTTTTGCCGATGTTTCGGGGTCCCACTTTTCGAGGCTGGTGTTAAACTTGTGCAACGAGACTGCTACCTTCAATAGTGTCTCGAGAAGCACCCCTAACTGCCAGAACAGGCCTTCAATTATACTAAAACAGGCTTCCTTATCTAGTCCCAAATCAGTTCTTGGGCTTTGTTTAAACTGTTCTGTCCATTGATTTTCAAATGTCTCCTTTGTCAGTGTTTTCGGTGGACTAGTCAGCAGTAACTCGATTAGGGTGTGAGAATGTGCTATCACTTGGTTTTGCATTGTTTTAGGATTGTCCCGTTTCCTGGCCATGTAGTTGGGCCCATGATTTCCAGAGTGGTTGATTGGGTAATTGGCTTCTTGCATATTTTGGATGAGTTCTGTACTTTAGATAATGGCTGGTCATTTGATTATCTCTGAGGGGGTGAATTGGTGCTGCATAGTTCCCCCAGACAGTCTGGGATCCTTAATACACGAATTTGCTTCACAGAGGTTAGCCCCATCTCCTGTATTCGGTAACTCTTTTTCGCAGCCAGAATGTTGTAGAATCTTAAAATTGATATGCTCCTTCCCATCGATGTTTAGGGGATCTCAGGCTTCTGTAATTTAGGTCCATTTTGAATTCTCTTTTCAAAAAGTCCAAACACTGGGGGGGGGGGGTTTCCATGAGGGTTGGCCCCCTTTTGCCTTTTCCCTTTTAACACTTGGATCTCCACTTGAAAAATCCAAAGTTCATTTTTAACAGTCCAAGAGGAGCTGTTCTTTAATTTTCAGGGAGAGGGACTCATGGGAATTTTTGGGAAGCCTTCACTGCATACCAAGAGCTGGAAAGTGAGATTAGGCTGGGTAGCTCTGGGTCAGCCGGCACGGGCACGATGGGCCGAATGGCCTCCTGTGCTGTAAATCTCTGTGACTGTATGATTGACGCAGTGACCTGTGCGGTCAGCACTCTGAACTTGTGGCCTGGGAGCTGGGGAGTCGCGCGGCTTTTAAGGGGTTAATCTGCGGCCGTGCTCCTGGGGATTGATCCCACGGCAGGGCAGCCGCAGCCTCCGGACAGGGCAGGTGGAACACCCGTACCCCAGCGAGAGACAGCACCTCCGGCGGAGGGAGTCCCACACTCGGAACAGACGTGCCAGGGACGAGGGAACGGAGAAGCTGGGCTTGTTCTCCCCACAGCAGAGAAGCTGAAGGCGGAGGTTTGATCGAGGTGTTCAAAATGATGAAGGATTTTGATAGAGTAAATAAGGAGAGACTGTGACAGGAGGCTCGGTGACCACAGGAGTCAGATTTAAGAACCCAGGGGTGACACAGGGAAACATGTATTTGCACAGTGAGTTGTTGAGATCTGGAACGCACTGCCTGAAAGGGAGCAGATTTAATCGTAACTTTCAAATGGGAAGCGGATAAATACTGGAAACGGAGAAATTAGCCGGGTTGTGGGGAAAGAGCGGGGAGTGGGACTAATTGGACAGATCTTTCACAGAGCCGGCACAGTACAATGGGCCGAATGGCCTCCTGTGCTGTATCATTTATGATTCTACTACTGCCCAGTACTGCTAAAGCAATCAAAAGGGATGAGTCCCTGATTGATGAGCGAGAGAGGGGGTGAGAGAGAGCCATGGGGTGTGGTGAGAGGGAGTCCCGGAGCTGGAGATGGGCAGTGGGAGGGTCGGGCTGTGTTTCCAGGTTTGTCTCTCCGACTGGGAGTATGCTCACAGGTTGGTGGGGCTGTTGCATTGTGAGTGGCTGAGCCAGTCACCTGATGTTCACAAGACTCAATAAAACCCCAGCCAGTTGGGTTCGGGGGATCCACGATGGGGCAGGTGGTTGTGAGCCTGGTGGATGAGCCGGTGATGTGTAGTGTGATCATTAAACCTTTGCTAATAATCCAACTAGTTCTGTACAGCAATGTGTTGCTGTGAATTGTTAAGCACAGAACCCAGGAGGCAAATCTATCCCAGCGACATTCCTCCACTGTATTTGCCCAGGTTTCCCAGCTGGACTCGAAGGATGGAGTGACGTTGGACGAGAAGGGGAAGGTGACCCGCCTGCGTCACCAGCTGGCAATGAGCGACTGCACCGATGCCCACGGCAACACCCCTCTGTCCGAGGCTGCGGGTGGGGGGCACCCCCAGGCCATCCGCTTCCTCATCGAGAAAGGAGCTGACCCCAACTCAAAGGTACTCCGCGGTTAGTGAGCGATAAAGCTCGGGTCTGGTGTTTGGGGAGTGGGAGTCCCTATGTGAACTTCAACATCTCAGCTGGTGATGTACATTCATGGGGCAGGTGTCCGGACATGGAGGGAGAGGGAGAAGGAGAGAGAGGGAGGGTGAGGGAGAAGGAGAGAGAGGGAGGGAGAGAGGGATGGAGGGAGAGGGACGGAGAGAGGGGAGAGAGAGAGAGGAGAGAGAGAGATGGGGGGAGAGAGAGAGAGAGAGAGGAGAGAGACGGAGAGAGAAGAGATATGAAGGGAGACAGAGAGAGAGAGAGGAGGAGAGAGAGACAGAGAGAGAAAGAGGGGAGAGATGGGGAGAGAGAAAGAGGGAGTCGGAGAGAGAAGAGATACAGAGAGAGAGTGGAGACAGACGGGGAGAGAGGGGGAGGGACGGAGAGAGGAGAGATACAGAGAGAGGAGAGAGACCGAGAGATGGGGAGGTACGGAGAGAGAGAGGAGAGCTACGGAGAAAGGAAAGAGACGGGGAGAGAGAGAGAGAGAAAGGAGAGAGATGGGGGGAGAGAGAGAGAGTGAGACGGAGAGGCAGAGAGAGAGAGATGGGGAGAGACGGGGAGATGGTGAGAGGGAGAGGAAGAGAGAGGGAAATGGAGAGAAATGGAGAGACGGAAAGTGAGAGAGATGTGGAGAGAGGGAGAGAGACGGAGAGAGAGAAACGACAGAGAGACGAAAAGACAAAGTGGCTCTCCGTATCTCTCCATCTATACATCTCTCTCGATCTCTCTCCGTCTCGCTCCGTCTCTCTGTCTCTCTCCATCTCTCTGTCTATCTCTCGCTCTCTCTCCTCTCTCAGTCGCTCCATCTCTCTCCCTCTCCGTCTCTCTCCCCTCTGTCTCTCCGTCTCATGTGTGTGTGTGTGTGTGTGTGTGTGTGTGTCTGTATCTGTGTGTAGTGTGTGAGTGTGTGTGTGTGTCTGTATCTGTGTGTAGTGAGTGAGTGTGTGTGTGTGTGTGTCTGTATCTGTGTGTAGTGAGTGAGTGACTGTGTGAGTGAGTGTGTAGTGTGTGTAGTGAGTGAGTGTGTGTGAGTGACTGTGAGTGAGTGTGTAGTGTGTGTAGTGAGTGAGTGTGTAGTGTGTGTAGTGAGTGAGTGTGTGTGAGTGACTGTGTGAGTGAGTGTGTAGTGAGTGTGTGTGTGTGTGTAGCGAGTGAGTGTGTGTGTAGAGTGTGTAGTGAGTGAGTGTGTGAGTGAGTGTGTAGTGAGTGTGTGTGTGTCTGTATCTGTGTGTAGTGTGTGAGTGTGTGTGTGTCTGTATCTGTGTGTAGTGTGTGAGTGTGTGTGTGTATCTGTGTGTAGTGTGTGAGTGTGTGTGTGTCTGTATCTGTGTGTAGTGTGTGAGTGTGTGCGTGTCTGTATCTGTGTGTAGTGTGTGAGTGTGTGTGTGAGTGTGTGTGTGGCTGTATCTGTGTGTAGTGTGTGAGTGTGTGTGTGAGTGTGTGCTGTCTCTGACCGACGGCCTGATTCTGTTCTCTGCCTGTCAGGGAGCATACGGACGGACCCCACTCTACAGAGCAGCCTTCGGGGGGCACCTGGCAGCCCTGGAAATGTTGCTACAATACGGAGCGGACCCTCGCATTTATGCAGAGGACGGCATCAGGCCTGCGGAGGTACATAAGAACATAAGAACATAAGAATTAGGAACAGGAATAGGCCATCTAGCCCCTCGAGCCTGCTCCGCCATTCAATAAGATCATGGCTGATCTGGCCATTGACTCAGCTCCACTTACCCGCCCTCTCCCCGTAACCCTTAATTCCCTTATTGGTTAAAAATCTATCTATCTGTGATTTGAATACATTCAATGAGCTAGTCCCAACTGCTTCCTTGGGCAGAGAATTCCACAGATTCACAACCCTCTGGGAGAAGAAATTCCTTCTCAACTCGTTTTTAAATTGGCTCCCCCCTATTTTGAGGCTGTGCCCCCTTGTTCTAGTCTCCTCGACCAGTGGAAACAACCTCTCTGCCTCTATCTTATCTATCCCTTTCATTATTTTAAATGTTTCTATAAGATCACCCCTCATCCTTCTGAACTCCAACGAGTAAAGACCCAGTCTACTCAATCTATCATCATAAGGTAACCCCCTCATCTCCGGAATCAGCCGAGTGAATCGTCTCTGTACCCCCTCCAAAGCTAGTATATCCTTCCTTAAATAAGGTGACCAAAACTGCACGCAGTACTCCAGGTGCGGCCTCACCAATATCCTGTACAGTTGCAGCAGGACCTCCCTGCTTTTGTACTCCATCCCTCTCGCAATGAAGGCCAACATTCCATTCGCCTTCCTGATTACCTGCTGCACCTGCAAACTAACTTTTTGGGATTCATGCACAAGGACCCCCAGGTCCCTCTGCACTGCAGCATGTTGTAATTTCTCCCCATTCAAATAATATTCCCTTTAACTGTTTTTTTTCCACGGTGGATGACCTCACATTTTCCGACATTGTATTCCATCTGCCAAACCTTAGCCCATTCGCTTAACCTATCTAAATCTCTTTGCAGTCTCTCTGTGTCCTCTACACAACCCGCTTTCCCACTAATCTTAGTGCCATCTGCAAATTTTGTTACACTACACTCTGTCCCCTCTTCCAGGTCATCTATGTATATTGTAAACAGTTGTGGTCCCAGCACCGATCCCTGTGGCACACCACTAACCACCGATTTCCATCCCGAAAAGGACCCATTTATCTCGACTCTCTGCTTTCTGTTAGCCAGCCAATTCTCGATCCATGCTAATACATTTCCTCTGACTCCACGTACCTTTATCTTCTGCAGTAACCTTTTGTGTGGCACCTTTTGGAAATCTAAATACACCACATCCATCAGTACACCTCTATCCACCATGCTCGTTATATCCTCAAAGAATTCCAGTAAATTAGTTAAACATGATTTCCCCTTCATGAATCCATGCTGCGTCTGCTTTATTGCACTATTCCTATCTAGATGTCCCGCTATTTCTTCCTTAATGATAGTTTCAAGCATTTTCCCCACTACAGATGTTCAACTAACCGGCCTATAGTTACCTGCCTTTTGTCTGCCCCCTTTTTTAAACAGAGGCGTTACATTAGCTGCTTTCCAATCCGCTGGTACCTCCCCAGAGTCCAGGGAATTTTGGTAGATTATAACGAATGCATCTGCTATAACTTCCACCATCTCTTTTAATACGCTGGGATGCATTTCATCAGGACCAGGGGACTTGTCTACCTTGAGTCCCATTAGCCTGTCCAGTACTACCCCATTAGTGATAGTGATTGTCTCAAGATCCTCGTGCAAGGTAACCGTGCAAAATCACAGAGATCGTGAGCAACCCCGCAATACTGGTGAGAGACATCAGGGCTCGAGAGTCCCAGAGCCCCCGGACAGTGAGGGACACACAGCCCCTGGACAGTGAGGGACACACAGCCCCTGGACAGTGAGGGACACACAGCCCCTGGACAGTGAGGGACACACAGCCCCTGGACAGTGAGGGACACACAGCCCCTGGACAGTGAGGGACACACAGCCCCTGGACAGTGAGGGACACACAGCCCCTGGACAGTGAGGGACACACAGCCCCTGGACAGTGAGGGACACACAGCCCCTGGACAGTGAGGGACACACAGCCCCTGGACAGTGAGGGACACACAGCCCCTGGACAGTGAGGGACACACAGTCCCTGGACAGTGAGGGACACACAGTCCCTGGACAATGAGGGACACACAGCCCCTGGACAGTGAGGGACACAGTACTAAGACCCAGGCTGGGGCTAGCTCTGGTTTGGTGGCCGGCTCCAGCTGAACCCGTTGCTGGGGGAAGGTTACTGACTGACTCCCGCCCTCTGGTGCTGCCATACGGTAGTTCACCACCTGTCACCCTGGGTCAGAATCTGACTGCAACACGTCTTTAACTCATTCTGCTGTCCAGAATGACAGCTCAGTCAGATTAACGCTGCAGTAAATTTACTTCAGTTCAAAGCCTATGTTCAGAGAGCAGACAAGTGGCGTGTTTATTATTTTATGTATGGAGGAGTGGGGATGAATGCTCGATTCACAGCATTGTACCATTTACTGTCTAATGTAATCATCATCATCGACAGTCCCTCGGAATCGAGGAAGACTTGCTTCCACTCTAAAAGTGAGTTTTCAGGTGACTGAACAGTCCAATATGGGAATCACAGGTGGGACAGACAGTGGTTGAGGGTAAGGGAGGGTGGGACAGGTTTTCCGCAAGCTCCTTCCGCTGCCTGTGCTTGATTTCTGCGTGCTCTCGGCGATGAGACTCGAGGTGCTCAGCCCCCTCCCGGATGCACTTCCTCCACTTGGGGACTGCCAGGTGACACCGAAGCTCATGGTCTACAGGGCTGTAGTAATACCCGCCCTCCTGTATGGCTCAGAGACATGGACCATGATCAGTAGACACCTCAAGTCGCTGGAGAAATACCACCGACGCTGCCTCCGTAAGATCCTACAAATCCCCTGGGAGGACAGACGCACCAACATCAGTGTCCTCGACCAGGCCAACATCCCCAGCATCGAAGCACTGACCACACTTGATCAGCTCCACTGGGCAGGTCACATAGTTCGTATGCCTGACACGAGACTCCCAAAGCAAGCGCTCTACTCAGAACTCCTTCATGGCAAATGAGCCAAAGGTGGGCAGCAGAAACATTACAAGGACACCCGCAAAGCCTCCCTGATAAAATGTTTAATGTAAATAATACCCGTGATTAGTGCAGAGCCTGAGCCATGGCTAGGGTGCTAATACTGCCTGCTGTCACAGAGGGAGACTCACACGGTGATGTAGGGTTCGTTCCATAGAATCACAAAAATTTACAACACGGAAGGAGACCGTTTTGGCCCATCGTGTCCGCACCGGCCGACCAAGAGCTATCCAGCCTAATCCCATTTTCCAGCTCTCGGTCCGTAGCCCTGTAGTTACGGCACTTCAGGTGCACATCCAGGTACTGTTTAAATGTGGTGAATCCCCGAGCCCCCGGACACAGGGTCCCCGAGCCCCCGGACAGTGAGTCCCCGAGCCCCCGGACACAGGGTCCCCGAGCCCCCGGACAGTGAGTCCCCGAGCCCCCGGACAGTGAGTCCCCGGGCCCCCGGACAGTGAGTCCCCGAGCCCCCGGACAGTGAGTCCCCGAGCCCCCGGACACAGGGTCCCCGAGCCCCCGGACAGTAAGGGACACAGAGCCCCCGGACAGTGAGTCCCCGAGCCCCCGGACACAGGGTCCCCGAGCCCCCGGACAGTAAGGGACACAGAGCCCCCGGACAGTGAGTCCCCGAGCCCCCGGACACAGGGTCCCCAAGCCCCCGGACAGTGAGGGACACAGAGCCCCCGGACAGCGAGTCCCCGAGCCCCCGGACAGTGAGTCCCCGAGCCCCCGAACAGTGAGTCCCCGAGCACCCGGACAGTGAGTCCCCGAGCCCCCGGACACAGGGTCCCCGAGCCCCCGGACAGTAAGGGACACAGAGCCCCCGGACAGTGAGTCCCCGAGCCCCCGGACACAGGGTCCCCAAGCCCCCGGACAGTGAGGGACACAGAGCCCCCGGACAGTGAGTCACCGAGCCCCCGGACAGTGAGTCCCCGAGCCCCCGGACAGTGAGGGACACAGAGCCCCCGGACAGTGAGTCCCCGAGCCCCCGGACAGTGAGTCCCCGAGCCCCCGGACACAGGGTCCCCGAGCCCCCGGACAGTGAGTCCCCGAGCCCCCGGACAGTGAGTCCCCTAGCCCCCGGACACAGGGTCCCCGAGCCCCCGGACAGTGAATCCCCGAGCCCCCAGACAGTGAGTCTCCGAGCCCCTGGACACAGGGTCCCCGAGCCCCCGGACAGTAAGGGACACAGAGCCCCGGGACAGTGAGTCCCCGAGCCCCCGGACACAGGGTCCCCAAGCCCCCGGACAGTGAGTCCCCGAGCCCCCGGACACAGGGTCCCCAAGCCCCCGGACAGTGAGTCCCCGAGCCCCCGGACAGTGAGTCCCCGAGCCCCCGGACACAGGGTCCCCAAGCCCCCGGACAGTGAGTCCCCGAGCCCCTGGACAGTGAGTCCCCGAGCCCCCGGACACAGGGTCCCCGAGCCCCCGGACAGTGAGTCCCCGAGCCCCCGGACAGTGAGTCCCCGAGCCCCCGGACACAGGGTCCGAGAGCCCCCGGACAGTGAGGGACACAGAGCCCCCAGACAGTGAGTCCCCGAGCCCCCGGACAGTGAGTCCCCGAGCCCCTGGACAGTGAGTCCCCGAGCCCCCGGACACAGGGTCCCCGAGCCCCCGGACAGTAAGGGACACAGAGCCCCCGGACAGTGAGTCCCCGAGCCCCCGGACACAGGGTCCCCAAGCCCCCGGACAGTGAGGGACACAGAGCCCCTGGACAGTGAGTCCCCGAGCATCCGGACAGTGAGCCCCCGGACAGTGAGTCCCCGAGCCCCCAGACAGTGAGTCCCCGAGCCCCCGGACACAGGGTCCCCGAGCCCCCGGACAGTGAGTCCCCGAGCCCCCGGACAGTGAGTCCCCGAGCCCCCGGACAGTGAGTCCCCGAGCCCCCGGACAGTGAGTCCCCGAGCCCCCGGACACAGGGTCCCCGAGCCCCCGGACAGTGAGTCCCCGAGCCCCCGGACACAGGGTCCCCGAGCCCCTGGACAGTGAATCCCCGAGCCCCCAGACAGTGAGTCTCCGAGCCCCTGGACACAGGGTCCCCGAGCCCCCGGACAGTAAGGGACACAGAGCCCCGGGACAGTGAGTCCCCGAGCCCCCGAACACAGGGTCCCCAAGCCCCCGGACAGTGAGTCCCCGAGCCCCTGGACAGTGAGTCCCCGAGCCCCCGGACACAGGGTCCCCGAGCCCCCGGACAGTGAATCCCCGAGCCCCCGGACAGTGAGTCCCCGAGCCCCCGGACACAGGGTCCCCGAGCCCCCGGACAGTGAGTCCCCGAGCCCCCGGACAGTGAGTCCCCGAGCCCCCGGACAGTGAGTCCCCGAGCCCCCGGGCACAGGGTCCGAGAGCCCCCGGGCAGTGAGGGACACAGAGACCCCAGACAGTGAGTCCCCGAGCCCCCGGACAGTGAGTCCCCGAGCCCCTGGACAGTGAGTCCCCGAGCCCCCGGACACAGGGTCCCCGAGCCCCCGGGCACAGGGTCCGAGAGCCCCCGGGCAGTGAGGGACACAGAGCCCCCAGACAGTGAGTCCCCGAGCCCCCGGACAGTGAGTCCCCGAGCCCCTGGACAGTGAGTCCCCGAGCCCCCGGACACAGGGTCCCCGAGCCCCCGGACACAAGGTCCGAGAACCCCCGGACAGTGAGTCCTCGAGCCCCCGGACACAGGGTCCCCGAGCCCCCGGACACAGGGTCCCCGAGCCCCCGGACAGAGAGTCCCCGAGCCCCCGGACACAGGGTCCGAGAGCCCCCGGACAGTGAGGGACACAGAGCCCCCGGACTGTGAGTGACACGGAGCCCCCGGGCACAGGGTCCGAGAGCCCCCGGGCAGTGAGGGACACAGAGCCCCCGGACTGTGAGGGACACAGAGCCCCCGGGCAGTGAGGGACACAGAGCCCCCGGACAGTGAGGGACACAGAGCCCCCGGACAGTGAGTCCCCGAGCCCCCGGACAGTGAGGGACACACAGCCCCCGGACAGTGAGTCCCCGAGCCCCCGGACAGTGAGGGACACACAGCCCCTGGACAGTGAGTCCCCGAGCCCCCGGACAGTGAGGGACACACAGCCACCGGACAGTGAGTCCCCGAGCCCCCGGGCAGTGAGGGACACAGAGCCCCCGGACTGTGAGGGACACAGAGCCCCCAGACAGTGAGGGACACAGAGCCCCCGGGCAGTGAGGGACACAGAGCCCCCGGACAGTGAGGGACACAGAGCCCCCGGACAGTGAGTCCCCGAGCCCCCGGACAGTGAGGGACACACAGCCCCCGGACAGTGAGTCCCCGAGCCCCCGGACAGTGAGGGACACACAGCCCCTGGACAGTGAGTCTCCGAGCCCCCGGACAGTGAGGGACACACAGCCCCTGGACAGTGAGTCCCCGAGCCCCCGGACAGTGAGGGACACAGAGCCCACGGACAGTGAGGGACACAGAGCCCCCAGACAGTGAGGGACACAGAACCCCCGGACAGTGAGGGACACAGAGCCCCCGGACAGTGAGGGACACAGAGCCCCCGGACAGTGAGTCCCCGAGCCACCGGACAGTGAGGGACACAGAGCCCCCGGACAGTGAGTCCCTGAGAGCCCCCGGACAGTGAATCCCCGAGCCCCCGGACAGTAAGGGACACAGAGCCCCCAGACAGTGAGTCCCTGAGAGCCCCCGGACAGTGAATCCCCGAGCCCCCGGACTGTGAGGGATACAGAGCCCCTGGACAGTGAGTCCCTGAGAGCCCCCGGACAGCGAATCCCCGAGCCCCCGGACAGTGAGGGACACAGAGCCCCCGGACAGTGAGGGACACAGAGCCCCCGGACAGTGAGGGACACAGAGCCCCCGGACAGTGAGGGACACAGAGCCCCCGGACAGTGAGTCCCCGAGAGCCCCCGGACAGTGAGTCCCCGAGCCCCCGGACAGTGAGGGACACACAGCCCCTGGACAGTGAGTCCCCGAGCCCCCGGACAGTGAGGGTCACAGAGCCCGCGGACAGTGAGGGACACAGAGCCCCCGGACAGTGAGGGACACAGAGCCCCCGGACAGTGAGGGACACAGAGCCCCCGGACAGTGAGGGACACAGAGCCCCCGGACAGTGAGTCCCCGAGAGCCCCCGGACAGTGAGTCCCCGAGCCCCCGGACAGTGAGGGACACACAGCCCCTGGACAGTGAGTCCCCGAGCCCCCGGACAGTGAGGGACACACAGCCACCGGACAGTGAGTCCCCGAGCTCCCGGGCAATGAGGGACACAGAGCCCCCGGACAGTGAGGGACACAGAGCCCCCGGACAGTGAGGGACACAGAGCCCCCGTACAGTGAGTCCCCGAGAGCCCCCGGACAGTGAGGGACACACAGCCCCCGGACACACAATTTATGCTGCCTAGTTGCTCAGGGAAATACTTCATTCATATCCACTCTATCTAAGCTCCTTTATAATTTTATACACCTTAATTCTGTTGCAAAGAAAACAATCCCAGCATCTCCAATCTTTTCTCAGAGCTAAAGTTCTCCAGTCCAGGCAACATCCTCGTAAATCTCCTCTACACCCTCTCTAGTTCAATCACATCTTTCCTGTAATGCAGTGAGCAGAACTGCACGCAGTACTCCAGCTGTGACCTAACCAGTGTTTTATATAGTTCAAGCATAACCTCCCTGCTCTTGTATTCTACGAATTCCATTTTCCACTGTTCTACCCACCTGACCTTTGATATCTTCCTAAGGCCTACAGCTTTTTTCCACACTATCAACCACACGGCCAATTTTTGTATCATCAGCAAACTTCTTAGTCATGCCCCCTACAGTACTGAGAGAGGATGCTCTGTTACAATCACTTACCGAGATATTGGGTGAGTTAAGGAACATTCCAGATCATAGGGGACGTGAGGCCTGATTACGTAAGGGGTTAATGACATTACTGAGAATATTTTCAATGTAATTAGCAAGTGTAATGTATTTGCTTCATGGGTTCTTTGCTTAAGAATTCCTCACCTTCACATGGTCCATCTCCGACTCTTCCCTTCCCTTCCTCGACTTCTCTGCCTCCATTTCTGGGGATAGTCTATTGACACACATTCACGATAAGCATCCGGCCCAACCAGTCCGCCCCACACAACTGCGATACCCCTTGTATCGCAACATTTTACACTCCACCCCACCTCGAGCCATGTGATTTCCTGGGAGAGGCAAAAACCCAGGTAAAAACCCTGGTCAATTGGGGAAAAAAACATCTGGGGAAATTCCTCTCCATTCCATTCTCCCAGTTTCTCCGTCTCCGTCACATCTGCTCTGACGACGCCACCTTTCACACGAGTGCCTCTGACATGTCTTCCTTTTTCCTCAACCGAGGATTCCCCTCCGCCGTGGTTAACATGGCCCTCGACCGTGTCCGTTCTATTTCCCACATCTCTGCTCTCGCCCCTTCCCCTCCCTCTCAGAACCATGACAGGGTTCCCCTTGTCCTCACCTTTCACCCCACCAGCCTCCACGTTCAACGGATCATCCTCCGCCATCTCCTCCACCAATCACATCTTCCCCTCCCCTCCCCTCTCAGCATTCCGAAGAGACTGCTCCCTCTGACACTCTGGTCCATTCCGCAGTCACCCCCAGCACCCCCTCCCCTTCCCACCGCACCTTCCTGTGCAAGTGCAGGAGATGCAACACCTGCCCTTTTACCTCCCCCCTTCCCAATGTCCAGGGCCCCAAACACTCCTTCCAGGTGAAACAGCGATTACTTGTACTTCTTTCAATTTACTATACTGTATTCGCTGCTCACGATGTGGTCTCTTCTACAAGACCAAACACAGATTGGGTGCCCACGTTGCGGAACACCTCCGTTCAGTCCTTCAGCGTGACTCTGAGTTTCCGGTCGCCTGTCACTTTAATTCTCCACTCCCACTCTGATCTCTCCATCCTCGGCCTCCGACACTGTTCCAACGAAGCTCAACGCAAGCTCGAGGAACAGCACCTCATCTTTCGTTAAGGCACTTTACAGCTTTCTGAACTCAACATCAAGTTCAGCAATTTCAGACCATAACCTCTGCCCATGTTTGCCGCCCCTCCCCACCGATCTTATGTCTTTTTTCTCTCTGTTTCCCTTGGCTGCTGGTAATTATCCCGCCATTCACACCCTATCGAAACTAATCGTTTTCTAACTCCTGCCATTCCCATCTCAAGTCGGCCCATCATCCCTTTTGTCTCTCTAATCTCTCCTGCCTTCCACCCTATCACAGACCTTCCCTTTTGGTCTTTCCTCCCCTCCCTCTTTCAGTGCTCTTAAAGAATTTGTTCATTTCGAACATTCGCCAGTTCTGACGAAGAGTCACAGACCTGAAACATTAACTCTTCTCTCCACTGTCGCTGCCTGACCCGCTGAGATTTCCAGCATCCTGTTTTTATTTCAGGTTCCAGAATCTGCAGTATTTTGCTTTTGTTTTAGCTATTAAGAGCTAGTTGGTTTATTAGCAAAGGTTTAACAATCACATGACACATTACCAGTTCATCCACAGGCTCACAACCACCTGCCCCATCGTGGATCCCCCGAACCCAACTGGCTGGGGTTTTATTGAGTCTTGTGAACATCACATGACTGGCTAAGCCACTCCCAACTCAACAGCTCTACAACTATTTTAGCAGAACCTTAAACAAGTGCCCCCTTTTGGCACTAGAACCCACAAATTAACAATTTAAGACTGTAACAAAAAACCTTTAATCAAATTAAAATTTGGTTGCCGTGGGTGATGATGCTCTCCAGTCCCTCCGGTGCCCACCTCTCGCGGAAGGCCGCGAGCGTACCGGTGGACACCGCGTGCTCCATCTCCAAGGACACCCTGGACCGGATGTATGAGCGGAAGAGAGGCAGGCAGTCAGGTTGAACGACCCCCTCGACCGCCCGCTGCCTGGACCGGCTGATGGCACCCTTGGCCGTGCCCAGGAGCAGTCCTACGAGGAGGCCCTCGGACCTACCCGCTCCCCTCCGCACAGGGTGCCCAAAGATCAGGAGTGTGGGACTGAAGTGCCGCCAGAATTTGAGGAGCAGCCCCTTTAAAGAATAAAACAGGGGCTGCAACCTCGTGCATTCCATAAAAACATGGAACACGGACTCTTCCAGACCGCAGAAATTGTAGGCGGCCTGGGAGTCCGTGAACCGACTTAAAAACTGATTGCACGGGACTGCTCCGTGCACCACCCTCCAGGCCAAGTCCCCGATAAATACTGGGAGGGCTCCCGCGTAGAGTGCCCTCCATCGGGGACCCCCGCCTCCTCCGGACGGCAAGATGGTATGCCATGGCGTGTCCAGACGGCAGGCGAGGATGGCAAAGTTGAGAGTGTGCAGGAGCAGCCTGTACAGGAAACCCCTCCGCGCGGAACTGAAAGGCACGGAGGGGATTTCCCCGAGGTGGCTCAAGTTGTGAGGCGCCGGCCCCCGAGGGAGGTTCCGGGGTTTGGAGCCGATGAGGATTTCCGTCCGGACGGGGGTCAGTTCGGACGGGATCTCCCCACGTGCTTGAGCCTCCTCGACGCACCTAACGGAGTCGGGGCCCGGAGCTGTTTTTAGCGACTCGATGGCATCGGCCGCGCGGCGGACGTCGGCCGAATTTAGGCGCCGCGCCAGCGTGTCTGGCGCCATCCAGCCCGCTCCTCCGCCATCGAGCAGGTCCCTGACCCTAGTCACCTTGACAAACACAGACCTCTCGGTCTGCCTGCCACCTAAAACCGCGGTCGTGGAGGTAAGGGTTTCATGAGCAATAGCTCCCGAAGGACAGCCGCCACTCCAGATGGGGGAGAGCTGCGCTTGGTGGAGACTTTGTTCCAGACCCTGATGAGTTCCTGGTAAAAGACAGGCAGCCCCTGGACGGCGGTCCTGACGCCCCCCAGGCTCACAAACAGGAGCCGCGTGTCATAATTGAGGCCGTGCTGCTGGCGGAAGAAATACGTCGCCAGAGCACACCACCTAGGAGGGGGCTCGATGTACAGGTATCTCTGCGGGGTCTGAAGACGGAAAGTCGGAGCCTGGGTGCTGACGCACACCAACGCCTGACCTCCCTCCCTAAGCTCAACAGCTCCACAAACCCGTCAGCATAGTCACCGGTGCAGACATTACACACGGGAGGTGCAGCTTTCCCTGGGATTCAGGTGGGGGAATTTCCCTCTCTGTGCAGTTACACTGCAGATGTGCCTGGGACAAGGCTGGAGATTTGGGCCCTTTGCCAGACCCTGAGGGGTCATGGTCTGAGCTGGAGAGCCCCGTCACATTGGCGCGTTCGGAAGTGGGAACGATTGTCGGGGTGACGAAGAGGAACTTTCATGCTGCCCCTCTCCTGTTCTGGTGCTTCATAAGAACATAAGAAATAGGAGCAGGAGTCGGCCATTCGGCCCCTCGAGCCTGCTCCACCATTTAATACGATCATGGCTGATCCGATCATGGACTCAGCTCCACTTCCCTGCCCGCTCCCCATAACCCTTGACTCCCTTATCGCTCAAAAATCTGTCTATCTCCTCCTTAAATATATTCAATGACCCAGCCTCCACAGCTCTCTGGGGCAGAGAATTCCACAGATTTACAACCCTCTGAGAGAAGAAATTCCTCATCAGCTCAATTCTAAATGGGACTGTGTAAAGCTGTTATGGGTCATCGCAGGCTGCAGTGGTTGGTCACAAAAAGTTTTGGGACCATATATACAACTTGCATTCATAGAGCGCCTTTTACATCGTAAAAAGTCCCAAGGTGCTTCACAGGAGCTGTACTCTGTATCTAACCCCGTGCTGTACCTGCCCTGGGAGTGTTTGATGGGACAGTGTCGAGGGAGCTTTACTCTGTATCTAAACCGTGCTGTACCTGCCCTGGGAGTGTTTGATGGGACAGTGTCGAGGGAGCTTTACTCTGTATCTAACCCGTGCTGTACCTGCCTTGGGAGTGTTTGATGGGACAGTGTCGAGGGAGCTTTACTCTGTATCTAACCCGTGCTGTACCTGCCTTGGGAGTGTTTGATGGGACAGTGTCGAGGGAGCTTTACTCTGTATCTAACCCGTGCTGTACCTGCCTTGGGAGTGTTTGATGGGACAGTGTCGAGGGAGCTTTACTCTGTATCTAACCCGTGCTGTACCTGCCTTGGGAGTGTTTGATGGGACAGTGCAGAGGGAGCTTTACTCTGTATCTAACCTGTGCTTTACCTGCCCTGGGAGTGTTTAATGGGACAGTGTAGAGAGAGCTTCACTCTGTATCTAACCCGTGCTGTACCTGCCCTGGGAGTGTTTGATGGGACAGTGTAGAGGGAGCTTTACTCTGTATCTAACCTGTGCTTTACCTGCCCTGGGAGTGTTTAATGGGACAGTGTAGAGAGAGCTTCACTCTGTATCTAACCCGTGCTGTACCTGCCCTGGGAGTGTTTGATGGGACAGTGATTCATCAGTCATTGAAGTTTGGCATGCAGGTACAGCAGGCGGTGAAGAAGGCAAATGGTATGTTGGCCTTCATAGCAAGGGGATTTGAGTACAGGAGCAGGGAAGTCTTACTGCAGTTGTACAGGGCCTTGGTGAGGCCCCACCTGGAATATTGTGTTCAGTTTTGGTCTCCTAATCTGAGGAAGGACGTTCTTGCTATTGAGGGAGTGCAGCGAAGGTTCACCAGACTGATTCCTGGGATGGCAGGACTGTCATATGAGGAGAGACTGGATCAACTGGGCCTGTATTCACTGGAGTTTAGAAGGGTGAGAGGGGATCTCATAGAAACATATAAAATTCTGACGGGACTGGACAGGTTAGATGCAGGAAGAATGGTCTCGATGTTGGGGAAATCCAGAACCAGGGGTCACAGTCTTAGGATAAGGGGTAAGCCATTTAGGACTGAGATGAGGAGGAACTTCTTCACTCAGAGTTGTGGAATTACCTGCCGCAGAGAGTTGTTGATGCCAGATCATTAGATATATTCAAGAGGGAGTTAGATATGGTCCTTACGGCTAAAAGGATCAAGGGGTATGGAGAGAAAGCAGGAATGGGGTACTGAAGTTGCATGATCAGCCATGCTCTTATTGAATGGTGATGCAGGCTCGAAGGGCCGAATGGCCTGCTCCTGCACCTATTTTCTATGTTTCTATGTTTCTATGTGTAAAGGGAGCTTTACTCTGTATCTAACCCATGCTGTACCTGGCCTGTGAGTGTTTCATGGGGCAGCGTAGAGGGAGCTTTACTCTGTGTCTAACCCATGCTGTACCTGCCCTGGGAGTGTTTGATGGGACAGTGTAGAGGGAGCTTTACTCTGTATCTAACCCCCTGTACCTGCCCTGGGAGTGTTTGATGGGACAGTGTAGAGGGAGCTTTACTCTGTATCTAACCCATGCTGTACCTGCCCTGGGAGTGTTTGATGGGACAGTGTAGAGGGAGCTTTACTCTGTATCTAACCCCGTGCTGTACCTGCCCTGGGAGTGTTTGATGGGACAGTGTAGAGGGAGTTTTACTCTGTTTCTAAACTGTGCTGTACCTGCCCTGGGAGTGTTTGATGGGACAGTATAGAGGGAGCTTTACTCTGTATCTAACCCATGCTGTACCTGCCCTGGGAATGTTTGATGGGAAAGTGTAGAGGGAGCTTTACTCTGTATCTAACCCGTTCTGTACCTGCCCTGGGAGTGTTTGATGGGACAGTGTTGAGGGAGCTTTACTCTGTATCCAGCCTGTGCTGTACCTGCCCTGGGAGTGTTTGATGGGACAGTGTAGAGGGAGCTTTACTCTGTATCCAGCCTGTGCTGTACCTGCCCTGGGAGTGTTTGATCGGACAGTGTAGAGGGAGCATTAGTCTGTATCTAACCCGTGCTATACCTGCCCTGGGAGTGTTTGATGCGACAGTGAAACATGAAGGTTTCGGAGGAACGTTATCAAAAACAATTTCACATCGAGCCACAGAAGGCGATATTCGGACAGGGGACCAAAAGCTTAGTCAGAGACGTAGGTTTTAAGGAGCGTCGTAAAGGAGGTCGAGAGGCAGGGAGGTTTATGGAGGGAATTACAGAACTTGTTCCCGATAGCTCCCTAGTATCTCCAGGCGCTGTTACTCACCGATCCTGGCGTTCTGATTTAGGTTTACCCTTCAGTGGGGCAACGGCACTTAGCCCAGCTGTTAAACCTCTGGGACCACAACATTCAACTATAACAACATCAGCTTGTATTTATGTTGCGCATTTAACATAGTAAAATGTCCCGAGGTGTTTCATAGGAGAGTTACTGGACAAAAAGAACAATTTGACACCGAGCCACTTAAGTAAACATTCGCGCAGATGATCAAAAGCTTGGTCAAAGATGTAGGTTTGAACGACCATCTTGAAGGAGGTAAGAGAGGTAGAGAGATAGTTTAGTCAGGGAGTTCCAGAGCTTGGGGCCCAGGCAGCAGAGGGCACGGCCACCGATGGTGGAGCGATTATAATCAGGGATGCTCAAGACGCAGAATTAGAGGAGCGCAGGACAAATCCACCATTAATAAGGCAGGGCAGTGGGCGGCCTGGGCTTTGCGGGGAGGTCGGGGCAATTACCAGAGATGGCAGCCTGGAGCTGGCCCACAGCTGGAGTTTGGAGGGAGCTTTATCCTGCTCCAAACCCAATGCTGAGCCAGCGCTGGGACAGAATAATACTGCTGCTAAAATGGAAACAACTGCATTCAAGGTTTAACATGCAAACCGTAGCTCAGTGGGCAGCACTCTCTCATCTGGGTCAGAAGGTCGTGAGTTCAAGGACCACTCCAGGAACTTGAGCACAAAAATCTAGGCTGACACTCCAGTGCAGTGCTGAGGGAGCACTGCACTGTCGGAGGGGCAGTACTGAGGGAGTGCTGCACTGTCGGAGGGGCAGTGCTGAGGGAGCGCTGCACTGTTGGAAGGGCAGTACTGAGGGAGTGCTGCACTGTTGGAGGGGCAGTACTGAGGGAGCGCAGCACTGTCGGAGGGGCAGTACTGAGGGAGCAACGCACTGTCGGAGGGGCAGTACTGAGGGAGCGCTGCACTGTCAGAGGGGCAGTACTGAGGGAGCGCTGCACTGTCAGAGGGGCAGTACTGAGGGAGTGCTGCACTGTCGGAGGGGCAGTACTGAGGGAGGGATGCACTGTCGGAGGCAGAGTACTGCGGGAGGGATGCACTGTCGGAGGCGCAGTATCGACGAGCAGGAGAGTTCTCCCCGGTGTCATGGCCAAAATTTATCCCTGACTATAACAGATTATCTGGTCATTAACACGTTGCGGGAGCTTGCTGTGCGTGAATTGGCTGCCACGTTTCCTACATTACAACAGTGTCTTCATTGGCTGCAAAGTGTTTTGTGACGTCCCGTGGTCGGGAAGGGCGCTATAGAAATACAAGCTTTATTTTGATTTGCTGAGACCCGATAGAGAGCGTGACTGAGCAGCTGTGGAAAGGCCAGTGTCGGCTCGTTGGTGGGGCTGCGATTCACGTCTGTCTTTATCTCCCATGATCCGGGCAGATAGCATCCACAGACGCCGTCGTAAAGATCCTGCAGGAGTGGGACATCAGCACGACCGAGGCCCTGAGGGAAAAGATGGAAGCAGATAGACTGCGCAAGTCCGAGGCCGAGAACAAACAGCACCTGGACGAATCCAACAGGTCAGAGTGTGCCCGCAGTCACAGGCTGGTGGGCGGTGGGGTCACAGGCTGACTGTGTGAAACCGCTGCCCCTGGGGGTAGTATCGGGTAACTGTATCGCCCACAGCAGACCAGGGCAGCTCCCAACTCCATTCCTGATTCTCCGCTGGGTTCAGTGGGGAATGCCGTGGAAAGAGGTGTGGAGCTGTATATTTTGGTGTCTGTGTGTGTGTATATAGGTGTGTATACAGCTATATAGCATGGAGGGACGTGATCGGGGCCTAGGAGAGGCGAGGGCCCAGGGGCAGCACGGACCAGCCCGCACTGCGATATGTGTGCGCGCTGGGTCCGTGCAGCAGAGCAGGTCTCCAGTCGTCCTGGTTAACCCTTGCCACTGGACCAAGACCGAGATCTGTCAAGCCCGTGTGGTGGCTGGTGTGCAACGGTCACCCCAAGTTAAACAAATCCACCCACAGGCATCTTCCACCCTTCAGGAGGTAGTTCGAGATCTGGAGTATCATTGAAACACCTGTGAACTCATCCTTTTTTGGCGTGGTAGCAAGTCATCCTCGCTTCGAGGGATTGCCTGTGATGATGATGATGAGTATATATAGGTGCGTGTATATATAGGTGCGTGTATATATAGGTGCGTGTATATATAGTTGTGTGTGTATATATAAGTGAATGTATATATAGGTGTGTGTATATACATAGGTCAGTGTATATCGGTGTGTGTATATATAGGTGAGTGTGCATAGGTGTGTGTGTATATAGGCGTGGGTGTGTATATAGGGGTGTGTTTATATATAGGTGTGTGTGTATAGATGTGTATAGGTGTGTGTGTGTATATACATGTGTGTTTATATATAGGTGTGTGTATATACGTGTGTGTGTGTGTGTGTGTGTGTGCGTGTATACAGGTGAATATATATATATAGGTGTGTGTGTCTATAGGCAAGAGTTCAAGGCCCAGAAGAGCCGAGGGCCCAGGGGCAGCACGGACCAGCCCGCACTGCGATGTGTGCGCACTAGGTCCGTGCAGCAGAGCAGGTCTCCAGTCGTCCTGGTTAACCCTTGCCACTGGACCAAGACCGAGCTCTGTCAAGCCCGTGTGGTGGCTGGTGTGCAACGGTCACCCCACGTTAAAACAATCCACGCACAGGCATCTTCCACCCTTCAGGAGGTAGTTCAGGACCTGGAATATTAGATCCTTCATTGTGGAGAGGTGTGTGTGTGTATATACGTGTGTGTGTGTGTGTGTGTGTGTGTGTGTGTGTATACAGTTGTATACTGTGAACTCATTCTTTTTTTGCCGTGGAAGCAAGTCATCCTCGCTTCAAGGGACTGCCTAAGAAGTAGATAGTGTATGTTTCTATATATAGGTGTATATATATATAGGTGTGTGTATATAGGTGTGTGCGTGTGTGTGTATAATTATGTAGGTGTGTGTATAATTATATATATATATGTAGGTGTGTGTATAATTATATAGGTGTCTATATATATATATATATATATATGTAGGTGTGTGTATAATTATATAGGTGTGTGTATGATTATATATATATATATATATATGTAGGTGTGTGTATAATTATGTAGGTGTGTGTATAATTATATATATATATATGTAGGTGTGTGTATAATTATATAGGTGTATGTATATATATATATATATGTAGGTGTGTGTATAATTATATAGGTGTGTGTATGTAGGTGTGTGTATAATTATATAGATGTGTATGTAGGTGTGTGTATAATTATATAGGTGTGTGTATAATTATATAGATGAGTGTGTGTGTGTGTATATATGTAGGTGTGTGTATAATTATATAGATGTGTATGTAGGTGTGTGTATAATTATATAGGTGTGTGTATAATTATATAGGTGTGTGTATAATTATATAGATGTGTGTGTGTCGGTGTGTATATATAGGAGTGTGTGTGTGTGTGTGTGTGTGTATATATGTAGGTGTGTGTATAATTATATAGGTGTGTGTATGTAGGTGTGTGTATATACCAGGAATGAGGGGTGATGTTTATGAAGAACAAAGCATTGTTGGTCTGATATTTATAGTGCCCCTCTGGGCCGGTGTTGGACAGGAGCGGTGTTTCCTGGAGTGTGACCTGACATAAGCTGATGCTGGTGCTGATGTCCTGGGCCCTGGCAAATGCGGGTCCGCCTGAATCCCCTTTGGGAAATGTCGGAGACCCCAGGGTGATATAAATGGGGCAGAGAGCCACCAAATTGGGTCCCTGCCCACCTTTACTGGCACTTTATTCCCGGGGCATGGGGGGAAAAGGTGAGGTGGCTCAGTCCCTGGGTCAGTCTCTGGAACAGAGAAGGTTGGGGAGGGGAATCTAACAGAAGATTTCAGGAACATTAAATGTTAATGTTTTACCACAAGGGGCTATTGAGGCAGAGTCTGGGTGGTTGGGTTCCCAGAGGTGTATATATATGAATGTATACTCCCCGGGAGCGATAACGGGTCTCAAATAGCTCTGCGACCAGGCGAGATCAACGACTCCCAGCGTATTGGGTGGGAGGTTTGCGACGGTTGCAGAAGGCGAATATCGGGCGGTTGGGAGCTTTGGCGGCGATGCTGAGAGGCGAGGTGCCCAGGGTAAGTAAAAATAAAACTTACCTTCTCTCCTGCGGCTTGTTTGGCGGGATCCTGCCCGCCATCGATCGGCCCGTGTCTGCCCGAGTGCCAGGCTGATCGGGCAGGATCGCTGATGGATTGGTGGCCCGGGTTCAGTACTCTGTACATTGCAGAGCCTGCAGCAACGGTCCTGCCCTTTGGATTTAACCTCCACCTCCTTCTTGTCGCACAAACGGCAATACAATTTTAAGTTTGAAATGTTTAGTACGTGCTGCTAACTTTTCAAACTTTTAAAAGTTCGAGCCCCAAAAGTGAACTTCAACTTGATGTTAACAGGGAGCTGGATTAGTATTTGAACAGGAAGACAAGGGGTGTAGGGGAAGGGCAGGGATTGAGAGTTGTGAGGGAAGCTGTAGTTGAAGCAATGATGCGAGGGAGCGAGTGACCTCCTGCGGGGCTGGGATTCTATAACCTGAGACCTCCTTTTTCTCCTCCTTAGGATTCAGAAGCAAGTTTCAGAAATCACAAAGGAACTGGGACAATATCAGCACGAGGTAATTGTCCCGGCCCAGGATTATACAAACTAACGCCCGGTGACACCCCGCTCACTCCCGGTGACACCCCGCTCACTCCCGGTGACACCCCGCTCACTCCCGGTGACACCCCGCTCACTCCCGGTGACACCCCGCTCACTCCCGGTGACACCCCTCTCACTCCCGGTGACACCCCGCTCACTCCCGGTGACACCCCGCTCATTCCCGGTGACACACGCTCTCTCCCAGTGACATCTGCTCACTCCCTGTGACACCCTACTTACTCCCAGTGACATCTGCTCTCTCTCAGTGACACCCGCTCCAACAGTGACACCCCGCTCACTCTCAATGACACCCCACTCACTCCCAGTGACACCTTACTCTCTCCCAGTGACACCCCGCTCTCTCCCAGTGACACCCCGCTCACTCCCTGTGACACCCCACTCACTTCCAGTGACACCCGCTCACTCCCGGTGACACCCGCTCACTCCCAGTGACACCCCACTCACTCCCAGTGACATCTGCTCACTCCCAGTGACACCCGCTCACTCCCGGTGACACCCCACTCACTCCCAGTGACACCCCACTCCCGGTGACACCCGCTCACTCCCTGTGACACCCCACTCACTCTCTGTGACACCCCGCTCACTCCCTGTGACACCCCACTCACTCCCAATGACACCCGCTCACTCCCTGTGACACCCCACTCACTCCCAGTGACACCCCACTCACTCTCAGTGACACCCCACTCACTCCCAATGACACCCGCTCACTCCCTGTGACACCCCACTCACTCCCTGTGACACCCCACTCACTCCCTGTGACACCCCACTCACTCCCAGTGACACCCGCTCACTCCCAGTGACACCCCGCTCACTCCCGGTGACACCCGCTCACTCCAATACTGCCCCCAGCGCCCTGCTGCCCAATGATGACCACCCCTGTCTCAGTGTGCAGGAGGGGGTTCCTCCACTGACAGCGAGAGGTCAGGACGTGACACGGCCTGCCTGCTTGGACTGTCTCTCCATCGCTCCACACGTTCCCAGTCGCCCTTGCGATTATACATAAGGACTAGGTTTTCCCGAGGATCGCATTTGCTGCTGAGATTGGGAGCTCCCGCCCGCTGCCACCCAGATTCAAGGCGTAAGTCGATTTTCTGCCGCCGGGCGCTCTTTCCAGGACTTTTCCACGAAACTCCCGCCCAAAGTACCGTCAGGTATCCCAGCAGTCCTTTGGGCAGCACTTGGGTGGGACTTAGCTTTCACCGGGGTCTAGGCCTGTGAACTCTTCCTCAAGGCTACCCAGGCCAACTTGCTTTGTCCAATCAAAAGTTAAACTCACCCATGATTACTGCCTTTCCTTTATTACAAGCCCCTACTGTTTCCTGGTTTATGTTCCGCCCAACAGAGTTGCTACTGTCAGGGGGCCTACAGATTCCACCCACCAGCGACTTTTTCCCTTTATTATTCCTTATCTCCACTCAAACTGTTTCAACATCTTGATCCTCTGAGCCAATATCGTTTCTCACACTGATCCCATCCTTTATTAACGGTGCTATCCCACGTCCTTTTTATTATGTCTGTAATGTACCTATGAATGACTCCACGAGGCAATGTGTTGTACTCAAAATGTAGTGACCTTGGACCTTTATTTGTAACTCCGGAGTGAGGCACAAGCATGGAGGGCAGCGTTTTATACAGCCCCTGCCACCAGGGCAGGAAACCCCAGTCTCCACCAGTTACACCCTCTAGTGGTGCCAGCATACGGTGTAAACCTTATTGATAGTACATCAGGTAAACAAGTCTCCATCTTATGCAACTATACAGTGACTGCACAGAGAGAATATCTATAGTCTGCATATATAACATCACTCTCCCCCAAGTCCTTTGTGCCAATTACCTTTGCACTATGTGCTCTGACTTAGCTCTCCCCAGACTTGTGCCAATAACCCTTGCACCTTGGCTGTGCTTTGGCTTGGCTTTCTCCCTGTTAACCCCCAAGTCCTTTTACCACAACGTTGGGTAGTGGTTACCAGTTTGGATGGTTCGATGATGCATTGGAGGTTCCAGTGGGTTCTGGGTGTTATCCATGTGTGTGTCCATGGCTACACACATCCATTTCCCCACCCCTCTCCCCGACAGTGAGCATGCAGCTGGCCCGTTACATTAACATACAGGATCAGACACAGTGCAAGTACAAAGAAAGGAAGTTACAGTTAGTAGCGTGACACCTTGGTTCAGTGACTTATATTCGTTACGTTTTACGGTCGTGCGCCAGGATTGGGTGGATTGCATAATTAGTTTAGTCATGGTCAGTACTGAGTAGCAGTACAGGTATACGAGGACGCAAGTTCCAGAGCAACCGGTCAGGGTCCTAGTCGTCTGATGGCAGCGCTGTGCCCCGTGTTAGTGGGGTGGGCTTGGTTCGCTCACCTAGCCAGGACTCAGGGCCTTTGCCGTTGTCTAGTGGTGGGCACAGCCACAGATGTGTGTGGCCTCCCTGTCCTCGTTTGAGGGCTGCAGAATCTTCTGCCTGCTCTCTAACGGTGTTGGGAAGCTGGCTGTTCCAGGTCCCGTTTGTGGAACTCGTTGGTTCTGACCTTTCGCTCCCGGACATGGCCGAGGTAGCGACTGGGTCTGGGGGCTGGGCCGTGTCCACCCGGGTGGTGGGCAATGACGGCCGACTGCGCGTATTGGCGCTGTTTTCGTTTCCAGGTCCGTGGCGAATGGTGTCATCGGGTGCCTGCAGCGTGGGATAGACCTGGGGCAGGGTATCAGGATCAGTACCTTCACCCTCCTGAGGTCACTGACCTATAACTTGTGGGGACACCTGGGGCAGGGTATCAGGATCAGTGCCTTCACCCTCCTGAGGTCACTGACCTATAACTTGTGGGGACACCTGGGGCAGGGCAACAGGATCAGTGCCTTCACCCTCCCGAATTCACTCGCTTGCTACTTTTGGGGACACTCTATTCCCGACATCTTGCAACAACATTGAGTTCTTTGCATAATTAATTGGTTCATTACATTGATTGCCATGCATACAATGGGCCCAAGTTTCCACACGCGCCTAGAACAGCGCAGTCCCGACCTGGACGCCTGTTTTTCGCGCCACAAAGTGCGCCTAAAATAATCCTCGGTATTCTCCACCTACCTGCAGGTCCTCTGGCCCTCGGTGCAGCCAGCACGAGCTGTGGGGGGGTGGAGCCAGGTCCCCATGCCGAAAACAGTGCCGGGACCTCTGCCGGGACAGTGGGCACGCAAGTGCAGTAGCTCCAGGCGCCAAACTGTGTAGGAGGGGCCCGAAGCACGCAGCCCCCTAGCCCTGGCCCAATGGCCTCACTGGGGCTGCGTGAATAAGGCTCCTCCCACGGCCAGCTCCTGCTCCCCGCCCCCCCGACCAGACCCCACACCCGTTCCCCCCCACCCCCCCCCCCGACTGACCCGACCCGACCCGCGCTCCTGTTCCCGCTACCCGCCCCCCCCCCCCCCCCCGAATGGACCCAACCCGACCCGCGCTCCCACCCCCCGACCCGACCCGACCCTCCCCCCCCGCACTGGGCCCGACCCGACCCGACTCCCGCTCCCGGACTGGATCCGACCTGACCTCCCTCCCTCTCTCTCTCTCCCCCCCTCCCTCCCTCTCTCTCTCCCCCCTCCCTCCCTCCCTCTCTCTCCCCCTCCCCCCTCCCTCCCTCTCTCCCCCCTCCCTCCCTCCCTCTCTCTCTCCCCCCTCCCTCCCTCCCTCTCTCTCTCTCCCTCCCTCCCTCTCTCTCTCCCCCCTCCCTCCCTCCCTCTCTCTCTCCCCCCTCCCTCCCTCCCTCTCTCTCCCCCTCCCCCCCTCCCTCCCTCTCTCTCCCCCCCCTCCCTCCCTCTCTCTCCCCCCCTCCCTCCCTCTCTCTCCCCCCCCTCCCTCCCTCTCTCTCCCCCCCTCCCTCTCTCTCTCCCTCCCCCCCCCGACCCGAACCGAACCTCCCCTCCCCGACCCGACCCGACCCAACGCCACCTACCTGTAAATCTGGTGCTGGGGACGGGCCCTGCCCGAAGTCTCGGGCCGGCCCGTTCAGCCTTCGGTCCCGTAAGGCCTGCCTGAAGCACTTTCACACAGGTAGGAAGATGGTTTATTTAATCTTTTCTTTGCTTATAAATGTTTATTCAGGTTGGATTTATTTCTATAATATTTGTATAATTATAAATAAGGATTTATTATAGAATTTAATGACTTCCCTCCCCCCCCACCTCGTTCTGGACGCCTAATTTGTAACCTGCGCCTGATTTTTTAATGTGCAGAACAAGTTTTTTCAGTTCTACAAAAATCTTCACTTGCTCCATTCTACTTTAGTTTGGAGTCCGTTTTCACTGTGGAAACTTTCAAATCAGGCGTCAGTGGCCGGACACGCCCCCTTTTGAAGGAAAAATTCTGTTCCAAAATAGAACTGTTCTACCTGACTAGAACTGCAGAAAAAAAAATGTGGAGAATTGCGATTTCTAAGATAGTCCGTTCTCCACCAGTTGCTCCTAAAAAATCAGGCGCAAATCATGTGGAAACTTGGGCCCAATGTCTCTAAGTTCAGTTGGTTGCAAGTCTCCTTTAAGAGAACCCTGCTGGCTTTACCCCAATCAGATCCTTTGTTAGACACCACGTGTTGGTCCCTCAGCGTTGCACCTCGGGGTCTGGCCGCGGCCATCTTTTTTTCCAGCCACGCTGCCCCTCGCTGCAGCAGGGACGCCATCTTGCCTCTGTCCTCGAGGTCGACTGCCTTGATCCTTCTCTCCCGCGATTCTGCCACAAAAGCTGGAAGAGTGCCTGTGAATTCAATCTTCCTCCCCAGGAGTCCTGCCACTGGAGCTGGGAAGGTACTTTTAGTTCGTTCTGGTCGGATCATTGCCACGCAGTCATGATGGACGGTCTGTGCCTCAGGTGCTGCACTGGTCTGTTCTCTGGTGCCTGGCCCAAGCGAAGGTGAGGTTTTGCTCTGCCTCTGAGCACGGGGGACATCGATTACTGGAGTGAAGAGGTCTTCCCATTTCCACTGGATCTTCCCCATCCACCTTCTTCCGAGTAGCATTGGGCCATCACCTGCAACAATCCACAGAGGTAACTTGTGCACCACTTACATCCGCACTACCAAGGACTGGGATCAGCTCTTTGGTGTAGGTGCGTAACTTTTCCTGTACTGGAACCAGCTCGGGTTGTTTTTCGTTCCACAGCCTCTCAAAGGCATCCTGGCTCATCACTGACTGGCTCGCTCCCGTGTCCACTTCCATGAAGACTGGAACGCCATTTATCTCAACTTCCATCTTCACTGGAGGACAATCGGTAGTGCAGGTATATACTCCACACACTTCTTGGGGCTGAGCTGCCTCTCTGGCCAAATCATCATACTCCCCGCTGGATTCAAAATCATCTACTGACTCCTCTGCTAGACGGTGAGTCGTATTTCTTTTACACATATGCTGGAGGTGGCCCTTCGTGTTACAGGCTTTGCATACGTACTCAGCAAACCGACACTGGTGAGCCCTATGGTTTCCTCCATAACGCCAGCATGGCGCTACTCAATTAGCACCCCTCGGCGGACTCCGAGTTCTGGAACTCTGAGGTCAGTGCTCTCTACCTTGGGCAGAGCCACGTTCTACAGTCTTGCCTGTGAAAGGCACCACTCTGTGTACAGTACTTGCTGGGTTTGAGTCCACAGGATGAATAATTTGCTTGGTGCTGCAGGTCGAGGTCATGAACGCCTGACTGATCTGATGGCCTTCTGCAGGTTGACTGTGGTGTCAGCAGATAGTAGCTTGTGAAGGAGGCCCTCGTGGCCAATTACTATAACGAAGATGTCTCACATTGCTTCGTTGAGGTACGTGCCGGAATCACACGGTGCCGCAAGTTTCCTGAGTCGGCAACATATTTTGCAATCTCCTGGCCCTCAGGTCTGCGGTGAGTGTAGAATCTGTACCTGGCCGTGAGGTTGCTCTCTTTTGGTTTTATTTGGTCGCGAATTAGTTCAGTCAGCTCATCGTATGTCTTATCCTTGGCCTTCGTGGGTACCAGCAAGTCCCTGACGAGGCGATAGACCTCGGGCCCACAACTGGTCAGCAGTATAGCCTCGCGCTTCTCCGCCAATGTGTCCTTCTCCCCTGCCAGGTTGTTTGCCACAAAATATTGCTCAAGCCTTTCCGTGAAGGCATCCCAATCATCACCCTCTGCAAAGTCTTTTAGTGTGCCAAAGGTAGCCATAATCGCATGAAAGTCCGTATTCTTGTCGCCAGTTATTATGTCTGTAATGTACCTATGAATGACTCCACGAGGCAATGTGTTGTACTCAAACTGTTCTGACCTTGGTCCTTTATTCATAACTCCAGAGTGAGGCAGCCGCATGGTGGGTAGCCTTTTATACTGGGCCCTGCCACCAGGGCAGGAAACCCTGGTCTCCACCAGTTGCACCCTCTAGTGGTGCCAGCATGTATATACACAGTGTAAACCTTATTGACAGTACATCAGGTAAACAAGTCTCCATCGTATGCAACTATACAGTGACTACACTGAGAGTATATCTATAGTCTGCATATATAACACTTTCGTTTCTGTCCATCCAGCGAATTGTCGAATATTCAGTTTCCAGTCCTGGCCACCTTGCAACCAGGTCTCTGTAATGGCTGCCAGATCATACCCATTTATATCTATTTGTGCCGTCAACTCATCTATTTTGTTACAAATGCTGTGTGTATTCAGATAAAGAGCTTTAATTTTGTATTTTTACTATTTTCATCTTCTCGTATTTCTTTTACTTTCCCCATGGTTTTTGTTCCCATAAACTAACTCTGGTCTTTTTTCTGTTTTATTTCATATTTCCTTTAACTGAACTTGTGCTAGTCCCATTTCTGTCCCATATTTTATACGGGATCATTGGAACCACTGCACGGTAAAATGCCCAGGTCCATCGATCACATCTTCTACCATTCTGGTAATCGCACAATCCAACACTAATGGAATGGGTGCCCAAATACAGTGATAAGAACTTAATATATAGGAGCAGGAGTCGGCCATTCAGCCCCTCGAGCCTGCTCTGCCATTTAGTAGGATCATCTTCCTCAACTCCACTTTCCTGCACTGTCCCCATATCCCTCGCTTCCCCAAGAGTCCAAAATATCTGCCTTGAATATACTCGAGGACTGAGCCAAGCCCCCTGGGGTAGAGAATTCCAAAGATTCACCACCCTCTCAGTGAAGAAGTTTCTCCTCACCTCAGCCCTAAATGGCCGACCCCTTATCCTGAGACTGTGACCCCTGGTTCTAGACTCCCCAGCCAGGGGAAACAACCACCCAGAATCTACCCTGTCAAGACCTGTAAGAATTTTATATGTTCAATTAGATTATCTCATAAATTTAAATTCTTCTAGGCCCAGTCTCCTCAATCTCTCGTCATAGGACAATACCCCCGCCCCCCACCCCCCATCCCAGGAATCAGTCAGGTGAACCTTTGTTGCATTCCCTCTATGGCAAGTATATCCTTCCTTAGGTAAGGAGACCAATACTGTCCACAGGGACAGTACTGAGGGAGTGCTGCACAGTCGGAGGGACAGTACTGAGGGAGTGCTGCACTGTTGGAGGGGCAGTACTGAGGGAGTGCTGCACTGTGGGAGGGGCAGTACTGAGGGAGTGCTGCACAGTCGGAGGGGCAGTACTGAGGGAGTGCTGCACTGTGGGAGGGGCAGTACTGAGGGAGTGCTGCACAGTCAGAGGGGCAGTACTGAGGGAGTGCTGCACTGTCGGGAGGGGTAGTACTGAGAGAATGCCGCACTGTTGGTGGGGCAGTACTGAGAGTATGCCGCACTGTTGGTGGGGCAGTAATGAGGGAGTGCCGCACTGTTGGAGGGGCAGTACTGAGGGAGTGCCGCACTGTCGGAGGAGCAGTACTGAGGGAGTGCCGCACTGTCGGAGGGGCAGTACTGAGGGAGTGCGGCACTGTCGGAGGGGCAGTACTGAGGGAGTGCTGCACTGTCGGAGGGGCAGTACTGAGGGAGTGCCGCACTGTCGGAGGGGCAGTACTGAGGGAGTGCCGCACTGTCGGAGGGGCAGTACTGAGGAAGTGCTGCACTGTTGGAGCGGCAGTACTGAGGGAGCGCTGCACTATCGGAGGGGCAGTACTGAGGGGGAGCTGCACTGTCGGAGAAGGGGGAGGGGAATGGGGGAGGGGGATGGAGGGGGAGAGGGGGAATAAGGAAGAAAACAGAGAGGGTGATGGAGAATGAGAGAATGGGTTGGAAAGCTGAGAGCATGGGCAAAGGGGAATATTTGAGGAGATATTTGGAAGCAGGGTATTATGTCTTTAATACCCTTATGAATGACTCCACAAGGTCTCGTATTGTACTTGAGCTGTTGTGACCTTAGTCCCATTTATTGTAACTCCAGAGTGAGGCACAAGCATGGTGGGCAGCCTTTTATACTGGGCCCTGCACACCTATGCAGGTGACCCTCAGGTTTCCCACCGCAGTGCCCTCTGGTGGCACACCTTATGTGACTGTACAGTTCGTATACATGGTCTACATACATGACACAGGGAGTGGGTTGATGCGGAGCGGGGAATTAGACAGAGTTCCACACGGCAGAGAATTGTACTCAGGTTTGTGAGGAGCTCTCCAGGCACAGTAACTGTTTTATTATATTTGTTCCTGGGATGTGGGCGTTGCTGAAGGCCTTGCCCATCCCTAATTGCCCTTGCGGGGCTTGCTGGGCGATTTCAAGGGGCAGTAAGAGTGAAGCACATTGGTGTGGGTCTGGAGTCACATCGGCCAGACCGGGTAAGGGTGGCAGATTTCCTTCCCTAATGGGCTTGCAAGTTACTCAGTTGTATAAGGCGGCTCATCGCCACCTTCTCGAGGACAATTCGGAATGGGCGACAGCGACAGCCACATCCCATGCGTGAATCAAGAAGAGATATAGAAACATAGAAAATAGGTGCAGGAGTAGGCCATTCGGCCCTTCGAGCCTGCACCGCCATTCAATGAGTTCATGGCTGAACATGCAACTTCAGTACCCCATTCCTGCTTTCTCACCATACCCCTTGATTCCCCGAGTAGTAAGGACTACATCTAACTGCTTTTTGAATATATTTAGTGAATTGGCCTCAACAACTTTCTGTGGTAGAGAATTCCACAGGTTCACCACTCTCTGGGTGAAGAAGTTTCTCCTCATCTCGGTCCTAAATGGCTTACCCCTTATCCTTAGGCTGTGTCCCCTGGTTCTGGACTTCCCCAACATTGGGAACATTCTTCCTGCATCTAACCTGTCTAACCCCGTCAGAATTTTAAACGTTTCTATGAGGTCCCCTCTCTTTCTTCTGAACTCCAGTGAATACAAGCCCAGTTGATCCAATCTTTCTTGATAGGTCAGTCCCGCCATCCTGGGAATCAGTCTGGTGAACCTTCGCTGCACTCCCTCAATAGCAAGAATGTCCTTCCTCAGATTAGGAGACCAAAACTGTACACAATACTCCAGGTGTGGCCTCACCAAGGCCCTGTACAACTGTAGCATCACCTCCCTGCCCCTGTACTCAAATCCCCTCGCTATGAAGGCCAACATGCAATTTGTTTTCTTAACCGCCTGCTGTACCTGCATGCCAACCTTCAATGACTGATGTACCATGACACCCAGGTCTCCTTGCACCTCCCCTTTTCCTAATCTGTCACCATTCAGATAATAGTCTGTCTCTCTGTTTTTACCACCAAAGTGGATAACCTCACATTTATCCACATTATACTTCATCTGCCATGCATTTGCCCACTCAACTAACCTATCCAAGTCGCTCTGCAGCCTCATAGCATCTTCCTCGCAGCTCACACTGTCACCCAACTTAGTGTCATCCGCAAATTTGGAGATACTACATTTAATCCCCTCGTCTAAATCATTAATATACAGTGTAAACAGCTGGGGCCCCAGCACAGAACCTTGCGGTACCCCACTAGTCACTGCCTGCCATTCTGAAAAGTCCCCATTTACTCCTACTCTTTGCTTCCTGTCTGATAACCAGTTCTCAATCCACGTCAGCACACTACCCCCAATCCCATGTGCTTTAATTTTGCACATTAATCTCTTGTGTGGGACATTGTCGAAAGCCTTCTGAAAGTCCAAATATACCACATCAACTGGTTCTCCCTTGTCCACTCTACTGGAAACATCCTCAAAAAATTCCAGAAGATTTGTCAAGCATGATTTCCCTTTCACAAATCCATGCTGACTTGGACCTATCATATCACCTCTTTCCAAATGCACTGCTATGACATCCTTAATAATTGATTCCATCATTTTACCCACTACTGATGTCAGGCTGACCGGTCTATAATTCCCTGTTTTCTCTCTCCCTCCTTTTTTAAAAAGTGGGGTTACATTGGCTACCCTCCACTCCATAGGAACTGATCCAGAGTCAATGGAATGTTGGAAAATGACTGTCAATGCATCCACTATTTCCAAGGCCACCTCCTTAAGTACTCTGGGATGCAGTCCATCAGGCCCTGGGGATTTATCGGCCTTCAATCCCATCAATTTTCCCAACACAATTTCCCGACTAATAAGGATTTCACTCAGTTCCTCCTCCTTACTAGACCCTCCGACCCCTTTTATAAGCCGGAAGGTTGTTTGTGTCCTCCTCAGTGAATACCGAACCAAAGTACTTGTTCAATTGGTCCGCCATTTCTTTGTTCCCCGTTATGACTTCCCCTGATTCTGACTGCAGGGGACCTACGTTTGTCTTTACTAACCTTTTTCTCTTTACATATCTATAGAAACTTTTGCAATCCGTCTTAATGTTCCCTGCAAGCTTCTTCTCGTACTCCATTTTCCCTGCCCTAATCAAACCCTTTATCCTCCTCTGCTGAGTTCTAAATTTCTCCCAGTCTCCGGGTTCGCTGCTATTTCTGGCCAATTTGTATGCCACTTCCTTGGCTTTAATACTATCCCTGATTTCCCTTGATAGCCACGGTTGAGCCACCTTTCCTTTTTTATTTTTACGCCAGACAGGAATGTACAATTGTTGTCGTTCATCCATGCGGTCTCTAAATGTCTGTCATTGCCCATCCACAGTCAACCCCTTAAGTATCATTCGCCAATCTATCCTAGCCAATTCACGCCTCATACCTTCAAAGTTACCTTTCTTTAAGTTCTAGACCATGGTCTCTGAATTAACTGTTTCATTCTCCATCCTAATGCAGAATTCCACCTTATTATGGTCACTCTTCCCCAAGGGGTCTCGCACAACGAGATTGCTAATTAATCCTCTCTCATTACACAACACCCAGTCTAAGATTGCCTCCCCCCTAGTTGGTTCCTCGACATATTGGTCTAAAAAACCATCCCTTATGCACTCCAGGAAATCCTCCCCCACCGTATTGCTTCCAGTTTGGTTAACCCAATCTATGTGCATATTAAAGTCACCCATTATAACTGCTGCACCTTTATTGCACGCACCCCTAATTTCATGTTTGATGCCCTCCCCAACATCACTACTACTGTTTGGAGGTCTGTACACAACTCCCACTAACGCTTTTTGCCCTTTGGTGTTCTGCAGCTCTACCCATATAGATTCCACATCATCCAAGCTAATGTCTTTCCTAACTATTGCCTTAATTTCCTCCTTAACCAGCAATGCTACCCCACCTCCTTTTCCTTTTATTGTATCTTTCCTGAATGTTGAATACCCCTGGATGTTGAGTTCCCAGCCCTGATCATCCTGGAGCCACGTCTCCGTAATCCCAATCACATCATATTTGTTAACATCTATTTGCACAGTTAATTCATCCACCTTATTGCGGATACTCCTTGCATTAAGACACAAAGTCTTCAGGCTTGTTTTTTTAACACCCTTTGTCCTTTTAGAATTTTGCTGTACAGTGGCCCTTTTTGTTCTTTGCCTTGGGTTTCTCTGCCCTCCACTTTTACTCATCTCCTTTCTGTCTTTTGCTTTTGCCTCCTTTTTGTTTCCCTCTGTCTCCCTGCATTGATTCCCATCCCCCTGCCATATTAGTTTAAATCCTCCCCAACAGCACTAGCAAACACTCCCCCTAGGACATTGGTTCCGGTCCTGCCCAGGTGCAGACCGTCCGGTTTGTACTGGTCCCACCTCCCCCAGAACCTTTTCCAATGCCCCAGGAATTTGAATCCCTCCCTGCTGCACCACTGCTCAAGCCACGTATTCATCTGCGCTATCCTGCGATTCCTACTCTGACTATCACGTGGCACTGGTAGCAATCCTGAGATTACTACTTTTGAGGTCCTACTTTTTAATTTAGCTCCTAGCTCCTTAAATTTGTTTCGTAGGACCTCATCCCTTTTTTTTTACCTATGTCGTTGGTACCAATGTGCACCACGACAACTGGCTGATCTCCCTCCCTTTTTAGAATGTCCTGCACCCACTCCGAGACATCCTTGACCCTTGCACCAGGGAGGCAACATACCATCCTGGAGTCTCGGTTGCGGCCGCAGAAACGCCTATCTATTCCCTTTACAATTGAATCCCCTATCACTATCGCTCTCCCACTCTTTTTCCTGCCCTCCTGTGCAACAGAGCCAGCCACGGTGCCATGAACTTGGCTGCTGCTGCCCTCCCCTGATGAGTCATCCCCCTCAACAGTACCCAAAGCAGTGTATCTGTTTTGCAGGGGGATGACCACAGGGGACCCCTGCACTACATTCCTTGCACTACTCTTCCTGCTGGTCTTCCATTCCCTAGCTGGCTGTGGACCCTTCTCCTGTGGTAAGACCAACTCGCTACACGTGATACTCACGTCATTCTCAGCATCGTGGATGCTCCAGAGTGAATCCACCCTCAGCTCCAACTCCGCAACGCGGACCGTCAGGAGCTTGAGGTGGATACACTTCCTGCAGATATAGTCGTCAGGGACACTGGTGTCGTCCCTCAGTTCCCACATGGTACAGGAGGAGCATAACACCCGACTCAGCTCTCCTGCCATGACTTAACCCTTAGATACACTTAAATTGGCAACAACAATGTTAAAAGTTACTCACTGATATAGAAGAGAAAAAAGAAAAACTACTCACCAATCACCAGCCAATCACTTACCCTCTTGGCTGTGATGTCACCTTTTGATTTCTTTCTACTTCTTTTTTGTCTTCTCTCCCCGCTGCAGCTGCACAAGTACGTCTCTCGCTGCCGCTGAGCCTTTATAGGCCTCACCAACGCCAGGAACTCCCACCTCTCGGACTGTCGTCGCCTCTCGCTGCCGCTGAGCCTTTATAGGCCTCACCAACGCCAGGAACTCCCGCCTCTCGGACTGCCGCCGCCTCTCGCTGCCGCTGGGCCTTTTATAGGCCTCACCAACCACGCACTCCCGCCTCTCTGTAGAGAGCTGTGCAGCAGAGATGCAGTAACAGTGTGAGAGATATTGTTCTGCAGATATAGAATCAGGAACGGTTACAGCACAGAAGGAGGCTATTCGGCCCGTCGAGCCCGTGCCGGCTCTCTGCAGGAGCCCCTCAGCAAGTCTCGCTCCCCCGCCCTTTCCCCGTAGCCCTGCAAGTTATTTTCCTTCAGGTATTTATCCAACTCCCTTTTGAAAGACTGAGTCTGCATCCACCACCCTTTCAGGCCGTGCATTCCAGATCCTAACCACTCGCTGTGTAAAGAGGTTTTTCTACAAGTTGCCTTTGCTAAGCACTTTAAATCTATGTCCTCTGGTTCTCGACCCTTCCGCCAATGGGAGCAGTTTCTCTCGATCTGCTCTGTCCAGACCCCTCATGATTTTTAACACCTCGATCAAATCTCCTCTCAACCTTCTCTGCTCCAAGGAGAACAACCCCAGCTTCTCCAGTCTATCCACGTAACTGAAGTCCCTCATCCCTGGAACCATTCTCGTAAATCTTTCCTGCTCCCTCTCGAAGGCCTTCACATCCTTCCTAAAGTGCGGTGCCCAGAATTGGACACAATACTCCAGTTGAGATTGGATCAATATTTTATAAAGGTTTATCATAATGTCCCTGCTTTTGTACTCTGTGACTCTATTTATGAAGCCCATGAAAGCTTTTTTACCCGCTTTCTCAACCTGCCCTGCCACCTTCAATGATTTGTGCACATATACCCCTGGGTCTCTCTGTTCCTGCACCCACTTTAGGATTGTACCCGTTAGTTTATATTGCCTCTCCTCGTTCTTCCTCCCAAAATGTACTTTTCTGTGTTAAATTTGCCTGCCCATTCCACCAGCCTCTCTATGTTCTCTTGAAGTATATCACTCTCCTCCTCACAGTTTTATGTCATCTGCACATTTTGAAATAGTGCCCTGTACACACAAGTCCAAGTCAGTAATATATATTAAGAAAAGCAGTGGTCCCAGTACCGACCCCTGGGGAACACCACTGTATAACTTCCTCCAGCCCGAAAAACAACCCTTCACCACTACTCTCTGTTTCCTGTCACTTAGACAATTCCGTATCCATGCTGACACTGTCCCTTTTATTCCGTGGACTTCAACTTTGCTGGCAAGCCTGTTATGTGGCACTTTATCAAACGCCTTTTGGAAATCATGTACACATCAACCGCATTGCCCTCATCAACCCTATCTGTTACCTCATCAAAAAACTCGATCAAGTTGGTTAAACACGATTTGCCTTTAACAATCCGTGCTGGCTTTCCTCAATTAATCCACCTCTATCCAAGTGATTGTTAATTCTGTCCCTAATCACTGTTTCTAAAAGCTTCCCCACTACTGAGGTTAAACTGACTGGCCTGTAGTTGCTGGGTTTATCCTTACACCCTTTTTTGAACAATGGTGTAACATTTTCAATGCTCCAGCCCTCTGGCACTACCCCTGTATCGATGGAGGATTGGAATATTATGGCCAGTACCTCCGCGATTTCCGCCCTCAGTTCCCTCAGCGTCCTGGGATGCATCCCATCCGCTCCTGGTGATTTATCTACTTTAAGTACAGCCAGCCTTTCTAATAGCTGCTCTTTATCAACTTTTATCCCATCCAGTTTTTCATCTACCTCGTCTTTCATTATGACTTTGGCAACATCTTCTTCCTTGGTAAAGACAGATACAAAGTACCCATTTAATGCCTCAGCCATGCCCTCTGCCTCCATGTGTCTCCATTTTGGTCCCTCATCGGCCCCACCCCTCCCCTTGCTATTTATATAGAATAGAATCACAGAAATTTACAGCACAGAAGGAGACCATTCGGCCCATCGTGTCCGTACTGGCCGACCAAGAGCTACCCAGCCTAATCCCTCTTTCCAGCTCTGGGTCCGTAGCCCTGTAGGTTACAGCACTTCAGGTGCACATCCAAGTACTTGTTAAATGTGGTGAGGGTTTCTGCCTCTACCACCCTTTCAGGCAGTGAGTTCCAGACCCCCACCACTCTCTGTGTGAAGAAATTTCCCTCAAATCCCCTCTCAACCTTTTACCAATTACTTTAAATCTATGCCCCCTGGTTGTTGACCCCTCTGCCAAGGGAAACAGGTCCTTCCTATTCACTCTATCCAGGCCCCTCATAATTTTATACACCTCAATAAGGTCCCCCCCTCAGCCTCCTCTGTTCCAAAGAAAACAGACCCAGCCTATCCAATCTTTCCTCATAGCCATAATTCTCCAGTCCAGGCAGCATTCTCGTAAATCTCCTCTGTACCCTCTCTGGTGCAATCATATATTTCCTGTAATGTGGTGACCAGAACTGCACGCAGTACTCCAGCTGTGGCATAACCAGTGTTTTAAACAGTTCAAGCACAATCTCTGCTTTTGCATTCTATGCCTTGACAAATAAAGGCAAGTATTCCGTGTGCCTTCTTAACCACCTTATCTCCCTGGCCTGCTACCTTCAGGGATCTGTGGACCTGCACTCCAAGGTCCCTTTGTTCCTCTACATTTTTCAGTGCCCTACCATTTAATGTGTATTCCCTTGCCTTGTTAGAACTCCCCAGATGCATTACCCCACACTGCTCTGGATTGAATTCCATTTGCCACTGTTCTGCCCACCTGACCAGTTCATTGATATCTTCCTGCAGTCCACAGCTTTCTTCTTCATTGTCAACCACACAACCGATTATTGTATCATCTGCAAACTTCCTAATCATACCCCTTATAGTCAAGTCCAAGTCATTGATATATACGACCAAAAGCAAGGGACCCAGTACTGAGCCCTGTGGAACCCCACTGGATACAGCCCTCCAGTCACAAAAACACCCATCAACCATTACCCTTTGCTTCCTGCCTCTGAGCCAATTTTGGATCCAACTTGACACTTTGCCCTGGATCTCATGGGCTTTTACCTTCGTGACCAGTCTGCCTACAGAAGACTTTTGGATTCCCTTTTTTGTTAGCTGCCAATCTATTCTTATACTCTCTCTTTGCCGCTCTTATTTCCTGTTTCACTTCTCGTCTGAACTTTTATATTCAGCCTGATTCTCCCTTGTATTCTCCATCTGGCATCTGTCACATGCCCCATTTTTCTGCTTCACCTTTCTCTCTATCTCTTTCATCATCCAGGGAGCTCGGGCTTTGCGGCTCGTGGGAATGTATCTCGACTGTACCCGAATTATCTCCTCTTTAAAGGCAGCCCATTGTTCGATTAGTTTAGCCTGCTAATCTTTGATTCCAATTTACCCGGGCCAGATCCATTCTCAACCCACTGAAATTGACCTTCCTCCAATTGTACTTTTACTGTCGACTTCTCCCTGTCCTTTTCCATAGCTAATCAAATCCTTATGATACTATGATCACTGTTCCCTTAATGTTCCCCTACTGACACTTGCTCCACTTGACATATAAAATTCTGACAGGATTGGATAGGTTAGATGCAGGAAGAATGTTCCCGATGTTGGGGAAGTCCAGAACCAGGGGTCACAGTGTAAGGATAAGGGGTAAGCTATTTAGGACCGAGATGAGGAGAAACTTCTTCACTCAGAGAATTGTGAACCTGTGGAATTCTCTACCACAGAAAGTTGTTGAGGCCAGTTCATTAGATACATTCAAAAGGGAGTTAGATGTGGCCCTTACGGCTAAAGGGATCAAGGGGTATGGAGAGAAAGCAGGAATGGGGTACTGAGGTTAATGATCAGCCATGATCATACTGAATGGTGGTGCAGGTTCGAAGGGCCGAATGGCCTACTCCTGCACCTATTTTCTATGCTTGACCCACCTCATTCCCCAGAACCAGATCCAGCAATGTCTCCTCCCTCATTGGGCTGGAAACGTACTGATCAAGAAGGTTCTCCTGAACACACTTCAGAAATCCTTCCCCCTCTCTGCCCGTTACACTATTACTATCCCAGTCTATATTAGGATAGTTGAAGTCCCCTATTATCACTACTCTATAGATTTTGCATCTCTCTGTAATTCCCAACAAATTTGCTCCTCTATATCCTTCCCCACCAGTTGGTTGCCTATAGAATACACCCAGTAGTGTAACTCTAACCAGATCGATCTATCTGTGACTTGAATACATTCAATGAGCTAGCCTCAACTGCTTCCTTGGGCAGAGAATTCCACAGATTCACAACCCTCTGGGAGAAGAAATTCCTTCTCAACTCGGTTTTAAATCGGCTCCCCCGTAGTTTGAGGCTGTGCCCCCTAGTTCTAGTCTCCCCGACCAGTGGAAACAACCTCTCTGCCTCTATCTTGTCTATCCCTTTCATGATTTAAAATGTTTCTATTAGATCACCCCTCATCCTTCTGAACTCCAACGAGTAAAGACACAGTCTACTCAATCTATCATCATAAGGTAACCCCCTCATCTCCGGAATCAGCCTAGTGAATCGTCTCTGTAACCCCTCCAAAGCCAGTATATCCTTCCTTAAGTAAGGTGACCAAAACTGCACGCAGTACTCCAGGTGCGGCCTCACCAATACCCTGTACAGTTGCAGCAGGACCTCCCTGCTTTTGTACTCCATCCCTCTCGCAATGAAGGCCAACATTCCATTCACCTTCCTGATTACCTGCTGCACCTGCAAACTAACCTTTTGGGATTCATGCACAAGGACCCCCAGGTCCCTCTGCACCTCAGCATGTTGTAATTTCTCCCCATTCAAATAATATTCCCTTTTACTGTTTTTTTTTCCCAAGGTGGATGACCTCACACTTTCCGACAATGTATTCCATCTGCCAAACCTTAGCCCATTCGCTGAACCTATCTAAATCTCTTTGCAGCCTCTCTGTCCTCGACACAACCCGCTTTCCCACTAATCTTTGTGTCATCTATGTGTGCGCACTGGGTCCGTGCTGCAGGGCAGGTCTCCAGCCGTCCTGGTTAACCCTTGCCACTGGACCAAGACCTCGCTCTGTCAAGCCCGTGTGGTGGCTGGTGTGCAACGGTCACCCCACGTTAAAAAAATCCATGCACAGGCATCTTCCATCCTTCAGGATGTCGTTCGGGTCCTTCATTTGAAACACCTGTGAACTCATCCTTTTTTGGCGTGGAAGCAAGTCATCCTCGCTTCGAGGGACTGCCTATGATGATGACATGCATGGTACACCTATTTTAGACCTTCTTGTATTAGTCTAACCCCATCTAATAACTTACTATTTCTGACGTGAGTGCTCTCCGTCTCCCCCAATCCTTTGAGCATTTTATTTCCTCTTCCCAGTGCTACATCTTGGGGCCCATCCCTCTGCCAAATTAGTTTCATCATCATAGGCAGTCCCTCGAAATCGAGGAAGACTTACTTCCACTCTAAAAGTGAGTTCTTGGGTGACTGAACAGTCCAATACGGGAATTACAGTCTCTGTCACAGGTGGGACAGACAGTGGTTGAAGGAAAGTGTGGGTGGGGAGTCTGGTTTGCTGCACGCTCCTTCCGCTGCCTGCGCTTGGTTTCTGCACGCTCTCAGCGACGAGACTCGAGGGGCTCAGCGCCCTCCCGGATGCACTTCCTCCACTTAGCTGGTCTTTGGCCAGGGACTCCCAGATGTCGATGGGGATGTTGCACTTTATCAGGGAGGCTTTGAGGGTGTCCTTGAAACGTTTCCTCTGCCCACTTGGGGCTCACTTGCCATGTAGGAGTTTCGAGTAGAGCGCTTGCTTTGGGAATCTCGTGTCAGGCATGCGGACAATGTGACCTGCCCAGCGGAGCTGGTCGAGTGTGGTCAGTGCTTCACTGCTGAGGATGTTGGCCTGGTCGAGGACACTGACATTGGTTAAACCTGTCATGTATTCAACCAGCATTGTAACCCATGTATAAACTGACCTAAGTTGTACACCGTGAGAACACTGACCACTAGGTGGGAGACACTCCTAACCTGGACCGTCAGGTATAAAAGGGGAAGCTCCACCCACCTTCATCACTTGAGTGCTAAGGAATAAAGGACAGGTCACAGACTGACCTTCTCTCAAGCATGGACCTCGTGTGAATTTATACTGTATAGTAAGGACGTATCAAAACCCTTCCCAACAGCACTAGCAATCCCCTCCCCGCCCCCACCCACCTCCCGGCCCCACGAGGATATTGGTCCCGGCTCTGTTGAGATGCAACCTGTCCGGCCTGTAAGGTCCCACCTCCCCCAGAAACAGTCCCAATGCCCCAGGAATTTGAAGCTAAATCTACAGGCCCAGTAACAGTCTGTGAGATATCTTCTATTAATAACCCCTGCTGTCCTTCTCACCTGCTGTGTGCTAAAGACAAGTGACCTGTGTTACTGTTGTCAACGAGCTCTGGTGTTTCTAATGTAATCACAGATATATTTCTCTCGACTGGCCTCAGCACGTTGACACAACATATCCATCCCGGTTTCGCAGACAATGAAGAGCAGGGTCTGTTGTTCTCTGGGTAAACATCGCAGCTATTGTGCACAATGTGATCAGACAAACAGTGGTGAGATAATCGGGCATTTATTGTCTGAACTTATTGAGGTATGAACGCTGAGCATGCAGCCTCTACCTTAAACAGTGCCCCAGCTCAGTTACATCCAGCTTTTTATTATCCATTTATGCTGTCTCTTCCCTCCTTTGTGTCAGCTGTGACTCAGTGGGCAGCACTCTCGCCTCTGAGTCAGAAGGTTGTGGGTTCAAGTCCCACTCCAGAGTCTTGAGCACATAAATCCAGGCTGACAATTCAGTGCAGTACTGAGGGAGCGTTGCACTGTCGGAGGGTCAGTACTGAGGGAGCGCAGCACTGTCGGAGGGGCAGTACTGAGGGAGTGCTGCACTGTCGAAGGGACAGTACTGAGGGAGTGCTGCACTGTCAGAGGGGCAGTACTGAGGGAGTGCTGCACTGTCGGAGGGGCAGTACTGAGGGAGCGTTGCACTGTTGGAGGGTCAGTACTGAGGGAGCGCTGCACTGTTGGAGGGGTAGTACTGAGGGAGTGCTGCACTATCGAAGGGACAGTACTGAGGGAGCGCTGCACTATCGAAGGGACAGTAATATGGCAGGGGGATGGGAACCAATGCAGGGAGATAGAGGGAAACAAAAAGGAGGCAAAAACAAAAGACAGAAAGGAGATGAGGAAAAGTGGAGGGCAGAGAAACCCAAGGCAAAGAACAAAAAGGGCCATTGTACAGCAAAATTCTAAAAGGACAGAGGGTGTTAAAAAAACAAGCCTAAAGGCTTTGTGTCTTAATGCAAGGAGTATCCGCAATAAGGTGGATGAATTAACTGTGCAAATAGATGTTAACAAATATGATGTGATTGGGATTACGGAGACGTGGCTCCAGGATGAGCAGGGCTGGGAACTCAACATCCAGGGGTATTCAACATTCAGGAAGGATAGAATAAAAGGAAAAGGAGGTGGGGTAGCATTGCTGGTTAAGGAGGAGATTAAGGCAATAGTTAGGAAGGACATTAGCTTGGATGATGTGGAATCTATATGGGTAGAGCTGCAGAACACCAAAGGGCAAAAAACGTTAGTGGGAGTTGTGTACAGACCTCCAAACAGTAGGTGTGATGTTGGGGAGGGCATCAAACAGGAAATTAGGGGTGCGTGCAATAAAGGTGCAGCAGTTATAATGGGTGACTTTAATATGCACATAGATTGGGCTAACCAAACTGGAAGCAATACGGTGGAGGAGGATTTTCTGGAGTGCATAAGGGATGGTTTTTTAGACCAATATGTCGAGGAACCAACTCGGGGGGAGGCCATCTTAGACTGGGTGTTATGTAATGAGAGAGGATTAATTAGCAATCTCATTGTGCGAGGCCCCTTGGGGAAGAGTGACCATAATATGGTGGAATTCTGCATTGGGATGGAGAATGAAACAGTTAATTCAGAGACCATGGTCCAGAACTTAAAGAAGGCTAACTTTGAAGGTATGAGGCGTGAATTGGCTGGGATGGATTGGCGAATGATACTTAAGGGGTTGACTGTGGATGGGCAATGGCAGACATTTAGAGACCGCATGGATGAACTACAACAATTGTACATTCCTGTCTGGCATAGAAATAAAAAAGGGAAGGTGGCTCAACCGTGGCTATCAAGGGAAATCAGGGATAGTATTAAAGCCAAGGAAGTGGCATACAAATTGGCCAGAAATAGCAGCGAACCTGGGGACTGGGAGAAATTTAGAACTCAGCAGAGGAGGACAAAGGGTTTGATTAGGGCAGGGAAAATGGAGAAAGAGAAGAAGCTTGCAGGGAACATTAAGACGGATTGCAAAAGGTTCTATAGATATATAAAGAGAAAAAGGTTAGTAAAGACAAACGTAGGTCCCCTGCAGTCAGAATCAGGGGAAGTCATAACGGGGAACAAAGAAATGGCGGACCAATTGAACAAGTACTTTGGTTCGGTATTCACAAAGGAGGACACGAACAACCTTCCGGTTATAAAAGGGGTCGGGGGGTCTAGTAAGGAGGAGGAACTGAGGGAAATCCTTATTAGCCGGGAAATTGTGTTGGGGAAATTGAAGGGATTGAAGGCCGATAAATCCCCAGGGCCTGATGGACTGCATCCCAGAGTACTTAAGGAGGTGGCCTTGGAAATAGTGGATGCGTTGACAGTCATTTTCCAACATTCCATTGACTCTGGATCAGTTCCTATGGAGTGGAGGGTAGCCAATGTAACCCCACTTTTTAAAAAAGGAGGGAGAGAGAAAACAGGGAATTATAGACCGGTCAGCCTGACATCGGTAGTGGGTAAAATGATGGAATCAATTATTAAGGATGTCATAGCAGTGCATTTGAAAAGAGGTGACATGATAGGTCCAAGTCAGCATGGATTTGTGAAAGGGAAATCATGCTTGACAAATCTTCTGGAATTTTTTGAGGATGTTTCCAGTAAAGTGGATAAGGGAGAACCAGTTGATGTGGTATATTTGGACTTTAAGAAGGCGTTCGACAAGGTCCCACACAAGAGATTGATGTGCAAAGTTAGAGCACATGGGATTGGGGGTAGTGTACTGACATGAATTGAGAACTGGTTGTCAGACAGGAAGCAAAGAGTAGGAGTAAATGGGTACTTTTCAGAATGGCAGGCAGTGACTAGTGGGGTACCGCAAGGTTCTGTGCTGCGGCCCCAGCTGTTTACACTGTACATTAATGATTTAGATGAGGGGATTAAATGTAGTATCTCCAAATTTGCGGATGACACTAAGTTGGGTGGCAGTGTGAGCTGCGAGGAGGATGCTGTGAGGCTGCAGAGCGACTTGGATAGGTTAGGTGAGTGGGCAAATGCATGGCAGATGAAGTATAATGTGGATAAATGTGAGGTTATCCACTTTGGTGGTAAAAACAGAGAGACAGACTATTATCTGAATGGTGACAGATTAGGAAAAGGGGAGGTGCAAAGAGACCTGGGTGTCATGGTACAGCAGTCATTGAAGGTTGGCATGCAGGTGCAGCAGGCGGTTAAGAAAGCAAATGGCATGTTGGCCTTCATAGCAAGGGGATTTGAGTACAGGGGCAGGGAGGTGTTGCTACAGTTGTACAGGGCATTGGTGAGGCCACACCTGGAGTATTGTGTACAGTTTTGGTCTCCTAACCTGAGGAAGGACATTCTTGCTATTGAGGGAGTGCAGCGAAGGTTCACCAGACTGATTCCCGGGATGGCGGGACTGACCTATCAAGAAAGACTGGATCAACTGGGCTTGTATTCACTGGAGTTCAGAAGAATGGGAGGGGACCTCATAGAAACATTTAAAATTCTGACGGGTTTAGACAGGTTAGATGCAGGAAGAATGTTCCCAATGTTGGGGAAGTCCAGAACCAGAGGTCACAGTCTAAGGATAAGGGGTAAGCCATTTAGGACCGAGATGCGGAGGAACTTCTTCACCCAGAGAGTGGTGAACCTGTGGAATTCTCTACCACAGAAAGTTGTTGAGGCCAATTCACTAAATATATTCAAAAAGGAGTTAGATGAGGTCCTTACTACTAGGGGGATCAAGGGGTATGGCGAGAAAGCAGGAATGGGGTACTGAAGTTGAATGTTCAGCCATGAACTCATTGAAGGGCCGAATGGCCTACTCCTGCACCTATTTTCTATGTTTCTATGTTTCTCTGTCCTGAGGGAGCGCTGCACTGTTGCAGGGACAGTACTGAGGGAGTGCTGCACTGTCAGAGGGGCAGTACTGAAGGAGCGCTGCACTGTCGGAGGGGCAGTACTGAAGGAGCGCTGCACTGTCGGAGGGGCAGTACTGAGGGAGCGCTGCACTGTCGGAGGGGCAGTACTGAGGGAGCGCTGCATTGTCGGAGGGGCAGTACTGAGGGAGTACTGCACTGTCCGACGGGCAGTACTGAGGGAGTACTGCACTGTCGAAGGGACAGTACTGAGGGAGTGCTGCACTGTCGGAGGGGCAGTACTGCGGGAGTGCTGCACTGTCTTTCGGACGAGACGTTAAACTGAGGCCCAATCTGCTCTCTCAGGTGGACCTAAAAGATCCCATGGCACTATTTTGAAGAAGAGCAGGAGAGTTATCCCCAGTGTCCTGGGGCCAATATTTATCCCTCAATCAACATAAAAAAACCTCAATTATCTGGTCATTATCACATTGCTGTGTGTGGGAGCTTGCTGTGCGCAAACTGGCTGCCACGTTGCCCACTTTACAACAGTGAGCACACTCCAAAAGTACTTCATTGGCTGTAATGTGCTTTGAGACGTCCGGTGGTCGTGAAAGGCGCAATATAAATGCAAGTCTTCCGTTTATTTTTTGTCGATGGCTGGTTTTGGTAAGTATAACTCTTTCCCTTCAGTGGTTTCATCATCATCATAGGCAGTCCCTCTGAATCGAGTAAGACTTGCTTCCACTCTTAACATGAGTTCATAAGTGACTGAACAGTCCAATACGAGAACCACGGTCCCTGTCACAGGTGGGACAGACAGTGGTTGAGGGAAAGGGAGGGTGGGGCTGGTTTGCCGCACGCTCCTTCCGCTGCCTGCGCTTGGTTTCTGCATGCTCTCGGCGACGAGACTCGAGGTGCTCAGCGCCCTCCCGAATACACTTCCTCCACTTAGGGCAGTCTATGGCCAGGGACTCCCAGGTGTCGGTGGGGATGTTGCACTTTATCAGGGAGGCTTTGAGGGTGTCCCTGTAACGTTTCCTCTGCCCACCCTTGGCTTATTTGCCGTGGACGAGTTCCGAGTAGAGCGCTTGCTTTGGGAGTCTCGTGTCGGTTTAACCTAGATCTGTATCGCCTTAAATTCTTTTGAAAACATCTCCCACTGATCTCAGTCATTTTGCCCATGTGCAGATTTACCCAGTTTACTGCGGACTGTCTCAGTCTGAGCCCGTTGAAGTTGGCCTCGCCCAAGTCCCGAATCTGGCTCACAGCTCATTATTAAATCCCCGTCGCAAAGTCATTTGCACCCAACAGGAGGTACAAGTGGACCCAATTTCTCCCCCGATATGTTTTAACTGGGCTAAAAATAACATTACCTTATTGGACAGGGCTTTTGATGTAAAAATGGGCGATCACGTTTTATGGTTCAATTTTTGGCGTAAGAATTTCAAGGGTTTCGCTGGGCAAAGGTTGGTCAAATAGCCCAACTCTTCACCCACAGCAGTCCTTTCCTTTCAGATTTGTACGCTCTATCACGGGAATTGTTCACAAATCGCAAGTTCTGGATTTCAGCAAAAGTGGTGCATGCTGGAACCATGACATTTCGGGGTCTTTCCGGGCACATGTGCACCTCATACCCGCCCATGGGGAACGTATAGTCACCCCTGTTGTTGCAGGACCTCGTGTTAATATCGCATCCGAAAGACAACACCTCCGACAGTGCAGCGCTCCCTTAGTACTGCCCCTCCGACAATGCAGCGCTCCCTCAGTACTGCCCCTCCGACAGTGCAGCGCTCTCTCAGTACTGCCCCTCCGACAGTGCAGTGCTCCCTTAGTACTGCCCCTCCGACAGTGCAGCGCTCCCTTAGTACTGCCCCTCCGACAGTGCAGCGCTCCCTCAGTACTGCCCCTCCGACAGTGCAGTGCTCCCTCAGTACTGCCCCTCCGACAGTGCAGCGCTCCCTCAGTACTGCCCCTCCGACAGTGCAGCGCTCCCTTAGTACTGCCCCTCCGACAGTGCAGCGCTCCCTCAGTACTGCCCCTCTGACAGTTCAGCCCTCCCTCAGTACTGCCCCTCCGACAGTGCAGCGCTCCCTCAGTACTGCCCCTCTGACAGTTCAGCCCTCCCTCAGTACTGCACTGAAGTGTGTGGATGGTACTGAGTGTGACCGGCATAGGTAAATCCAACACCTGGTGTCCTTGAGCCAACCAGGTAACACTGAGTCTGTGCTGCGATAACAATAACGGACCTCTGAGACCTGTGCCCGAAGGAGACTTCCTGCTCCTGCCCCCACACGTTGGTTGTGGGCTGTATCAAGTCATCGCTGATGGCCCCAAGCCCCCAACAGCTGCACCAATTGAGAAAGATCTTGGAACCGCTCAATCTTCAGAACAGAGTCGCAGCACCAGCAGTGTGCTGGAAGAGTAAGCAGAGCTTGTGGCTGGGGTTAAGTGGGGCGTAGTGCAGGGTGGGTGGATATAATATCCAGTGTGGTATCCAGTGGTGGGTGACAGGTTCAGGAAATGATGGACGGTCCCCTCAACGCTTGCTTTATTGATGTCCTGAGCATTGTGCACAGTCAAGGGCTGGAACACCGCTAACCAGTTAACCCAATGTCATTCTCTCCTCAGCTACAGAAAGCCTACTGTGAGCTCAACAAACGCATCAATGAACATGACAAGTGTGTGCAGAAAAACCTGAGTAAAACCGACATCACACTGCGGGTGAGTCAGGGCTTCGGGAGAGCGGGAGGGCCAGTGTTCTGTAGTGTGAGTGTCCCTCTCTCTGTCTCTGTCTCTTTCTGTCTCTCTGTCTCTTTCTGTCTCTCTGTCTGTCTGTCTGTCTGTCTGTCGCTCTCTCTCTCTCTGTCTGTCTCTGTCTCTCTGTCTCTGTCTCTGTCTCTTACTCTGTCTCTTTCTCTCTCTGTCTGTCTCTGTCTCTCTCTGTCTGTCTCTCTCTGTCTCTATCTCTCTGTCTCTGTCTCTCTCTCTCTCTCTCTCTTTCTCTGTCTGTTTCTGTCTCTCTATCTCTCTCTGTCTCTCTCTCTGTCTCTCTCTCCGTCTGTCTCTCTCTGTCTCTCTCTCCGTCTGTCTCTCTCTGTCTCTCTCTCTCTGTCTCTCTCTGTCTCGTTCTGTCTGTCTCTGTCTCTGTCTCTCTCTCTCTGTCTGTCTGTCTGTCTGTCTCTCTCTCTGTCTGTCTGTCTGTCTGTCTGTCTCTCTCTCTCTGTCTCTGTCTCTGTCTAATTGTCTATCTGTCTCTCTCTCTCTGTCTGTTTGTCTGTCACTTTCTGTTAGCCTGTGTTACACAAGATAAGGAGTCATGGGATTAGGGGTAATATATTAGCGTGGATAGAAGATTGGTTAATGGACAGAAAACAGAGAGTATGGATAATCTGATCATTTTCCAGTTGGCAGGCTGTAACTAGTAGGGTGCCACAAGGATCAATGCTTGGGCCTCAGCTATTCACAATCTTGACATTCATCATCGAATCCCCCACCGTCAACATCCTGGGAGCACCATTGACCAGAAACTTAACTGGACCAGCCACATAAATACTGAGGCAACAAGAGCAGGTCAGAGGCTGGGTATTCTGCGACGAGTGTCTCACCTCCTGACTCCTCAAAGCCTTTCCACCATCTACAAGGCACAAGTCAGGAGTGTGATGGAATACTCTCCACTTGCCTGGATGAGTGCAGCTCCAACAACACTCAAGAAGCTCGACATCATCCAGGATAAAGCAGCCCATTTGATCGGCACCCCATCCACCACCTTCAACATTCACTCCCTCCACCACCGGTGCACCGTGGCTGCAGTGTGTACCATCTACAAGATGCACTGCAGCAACTCACCAAGGCTTCTTCAACAGCACCTCCCAAACCCGCGACCTCTACCCTCCAGAAGGACAAGGGCAGCAGGCGCATGGGAACACCACCACCTCCACGTTCCCCTCCAAGTCACACACCATCCTGACTTGGAAATATATCGTCGCTGGGTCACAATCCTGGAACTCCCATCCTAACAGCACTGTGGGAGCACCTTCACCACACGGACTGCAGCGGTTCAAGAAGGTGACTCACCACCACCTTCTCACGGGCAATTAGGGACGGGCAATAAATGCTGGCCTTGCCAACGACACCCACATCCCAGGAACTAATAAAAAAAAATATTAATACTTAGTTCAAGGGACCGAGAGCAATGTGTAACGTAGTCAAGTTTGCTAACGATACAAAGATGGGAGGAAAAGCAATGTGTGAGGAGGACACAAAAAATCTGCAAAAGGACATAGACAGGCTAAGCGAGTGGAAACAAATTGGCAGATGGAGTATAATGTTGGAAAGTGTGAGGTCATGCACTTTGGCAGAAAAAAATCGAAGAGCAAGTTATTATTTAAATGGAGAAAAATTTCAAAGTGCTGCAGTACAGCGGGACCTGGGGGTACTTGTGCATGAAACACAAAAGGTTAGTATGCAGGTACAGCAAGTGATCAGGAAGGCCAAAGGTATCTTGGCCTTTATTGCAAAGGGGAAGCAGTATAAAAAGTGGCCCTAGAAATAGTGGATGCATGGGTGATCATTTTCCAACAGTCTATTGACTCTGGATCAGTTCCTATGGACTGGAGGGTAGCTAATGTAACACCACTTTTTAAAAAAGGAGGGAGAGAGAAAACGGGTAATTATAGACCGGTTAGCCTGACATCAGTAGTGGGGAAAATGTTGGAATCAATTATTAAGAATGAAATAGCAGCGCATTTGGAAAGCAGTGACAGGATCGGTCCAAGTCAGCATGAATTTATGAAAGGGAAATCATGCTTGACAAACCTTCTGGAATTTTTTGAGGATGTAACTAGTAGAGTGGACAAGGGAGAACAAGGCTTTTGACAAGGTCCCACACAAGAGATTGGTGTGCAAAATTAAAGCAGGTGGTATTGGGGGTAATGTACTGACATGGATAGAGAACTGGTTGGCAGACAGGAAGCAGAGATTTGGGACAAACGGGTCCTTTTCAGAATGGCAGGCAGTGACTAGTGGAGTGCCGCAGGGCTCAGTGCTGGGGCCCCAGCTATTTACTATATACATGAATGATTTAGATGAAGGAGTTGACATTAAGCTGGATGGCGGTGTGAGCTGTGAGGAGAACGCTAAGAGGCTTCAGGGTGACTTGGACAGGTTAGGTGAGTGGGCAAATGCATGGCAGATGCAGTATAATGTGGATAAATGTGAGGTTATCCACTTTAGGGGCAAAACTACGAAGGCAGAATATTATCTGAATGGTGGCAGATGAGGAAAAGGGGAGGTGCAACGAGACCTGGGTGTCATGGTACATCAGTCATTGAAAGTTGGCATGCAGGTACAGCAGGTGTTGAAGAAGGCAAATGGTATGTTGGCCTTCATAGCTAGGGGATTTGAATATAGGAGCAGGGAGGTCTTGATGGAGTTTACAGGGCCTTGGTGTTCAGAATATTGTGTTCAGTTTTGATCTCCTAATCTGAGGAAGGACGTTCTTGCTATTGAGGGAGTGCAGCGAAGGTTCACCAGACTGATTCCCGAGATGGCAGGACTGACATATGAGGAGAGACTGGATCGACTGGGCCTGTAATCACTGGAATTTAGAAGGATGAGAGGGGATCTCATATAAACACATAAAATTCTGACGGAACTGGACGGGTTATATGCAGGAAGAATGTTCCTGATGTTGGGGAAGTCCAGAACCAGGGGACACAGTCTAAGGATAAGGGGTAAGCCATTTAGGACTGAGATGAGGAGAAACTTCTTCACTCAGAGAGTTGTTAACATGTGGAATTCCCTACCGCAGAGAGTTGTTGATGCAAGTCCATTGGATAAATTCAAAAAGGAGTTAGATATGGCTCTTACGGCTAAAGGGATCAAGAGGTATGGAGAGAAAGCAGGAAAGGGGTATCGAGGTGAATGATCAGCCACAAGAACATAAGAACATAAGAATTAGGAACAGGAGTGGGCCATCGAGCCCCTTGAGCCTGCTCCGCCATTCAACAAGATCATGGCTGATCTGGCCATGGACTCAGCTCTACTTACCCGCCCTCTCCCGGTAACCCTTAATTCCCTTATTGGTTAAAAATCTATCTATCTGTGACTTGAATACATTCAATGAGCTAGCCTCAACTGCTTCCTTGGGCAGAGAATTCCACAGATTCACAACCCTCTGGGAGAAGAAATTCCTTCTCAACTCGGTTTTAAATTGGCTCCCCCGTATTTTGAGGCTGTGTCCCCTAGTTCTTGCCTCCCCTACCAGTGGAAACAACCTCTCTGCCTCTATCTTGTCTATCCCTTTCATGATTTTAAATGTTTCTGTAAGATCACCCCTCATCCTTCTGAACTCCAACGAGTAAAGACCCAGTCTTCTCAATCTGTCATCATAAGGTAACCCCCTCATCTCCGGGATCAGCCTCGTGAATCATCTCTGTACCCCCTCCAAAGCCAGTGTATCCTTCCTTAAGAAAGGTGACCAAAACTGTACGCAGTACTCCAGGTGCGGCCTCACCAATACCCTATACAGTTGCATCAGGACCTCCCTGCTTTTGTACTCCATCCCTCTCGCAATGAAGGCCAACATTCCATTCGCCTTCCTGATTACCTGCTGCACCTGCAAACTAACTTTTGGGATTCATGCACAAGGACCCCTAGGTCCCTCTGCACCTCAGCATGTTGTAATTTCTCCCCATTCAAATAATATTCCCTTTTACTGTTTTTTTCCCCAAGGTGGATGACCTCACACTTTCCGACATTGTATTCCATCTGCCAAACCTTAGCCCATTCGCTTAACCTATCCAAATCTCTTTGCAGCCTCTCTGTGTCCTCTACACAACCTGCTTTCCCACTAATCTTTGTGTCATCTGCAAATTTTGTTACACTACACTCTGTCCCCTCTTCCAGGTCATCTATGTATATTGTAAACAGTTGTGGTCCCAGCACCGATCCCTGTGGCACACCACTAACCACCAATTTCCAACCCGAAAAGGACCCATTTATCCCGACTCTGCTTTCTGTTAGCCAGCCAATTCTCTATCCATGCTAATACATTTCCTCTGACTCCGCGTACCTTTATCTTCTGCAGCAACCTTTTGTGTGGCACCTTATCGAATGCCTTTTGGAAATCTAAACACACCACATCCATCGGTACACCTTTATCCACCATGCTCATTATATCCTCAAAGAATTCCAGTAAATTAGTTAAACATGATTTCCCCTTCATGAATCCATGCTGCGTCTGCTTGATTGCACTATTCCTATCTAGATGTCCCGCTATTTCTTCCTTCATGATAGTTTCAAGCATTTTCCCCACTACAGATGTTAAACTAACCGGCCTATAGTTACCTGCCTTTTGTCTGCCCCCTTTTTTAAACAGAGGCGTTACATTAGCTGCTCTCCAATCCGCTGGTACCTCCCCAGAGTCCAGAGAATTTTGGTAGATTATAACGAATGCATCTGCTATAACTTCCGCCATCTCTTTTAATATCCTGGGATGCATTTCATCAGGACCAGGGGACTTGTCTACCTTGAGTCCCATTAACCCGTCCAGCACTACCCCCTTAGTGATAGTGATTGTCTCAAGGTCCTCCCTTCCCACATTCCTGTGACCAGCAATTTTTGGCATGGTTTTTGTGTCTTCCACTGTGAAGACCGAAGCAAAATAATTGTTTAAGGTCTCAGCCATTTCCACATTTCCCATTATTAAATCCCCCTTCTCATCTTCTGAGGGACCAACATTTACTTTAGTCACTCTTTTCCGTTTTATATATCTGTAAAAGCTTTTACTATCTGTTTTTATGTTTTGCGCAAGTTTACCTTCGTAATCTATCTTTCCTTTCTTTATTGCTTTTTTAGTCATTCTTTGCTGTTGTTTAAAATTTTCCCACTCCTCTAGTTTCCCACTAACCTTGGCCACCTTATACGCATTGGTTTTTAATTTGATACTCTCCTTAATTTCCCTGATTATTCACGGCTGGTTGTCCCTTCTCTTACCGCCCTTCTTTTTCACTGGAATATATTTTTGTTGAGCACTATGAAAGAGCTCCTTAAAAGTCCTCAACTGTTCCTCAATTGTGCCACCGTTTAGTCTGTGTTCCCAGTCTACTTTAGCCAACTCTGCCCTCATCCCACTGTAGTCCCCTTTGCTTAAGAATAGTACGCTCGTTTCTGACACAACTTCCTCACCCTCAATCTGTATTACAAATTCAACCATACTGTGATCACTCATTCCGAGAGGATCTTTTACTTGGAGATCGTTTATTTTTCCTGTCTCATTACACAGGACCAGATCTAAGATAGCTTGCTCCCTTGTAGGTTCTGTTACATACTGTTCTAAGAAACAATCTAAGAATTCCTCCTCCAGGCTACCCCGTGCGATTTGAGTTGACCAATCGATATGTAGGTTAAAATCCCCCATGACTACTGCCGTTCCTTTTTCACATGCCTCCATTATTTCCTTGATTATTGCCCGTCCCACCATGAAGTTATTATTTGGGGGCCTATAAACTACGCCCACCAGTGACTTTTTCCCCTTGTTATCTCGAAACTCCACCCACAATGATTCAACATTTTGTTCATTAGAGCCAATATTGTCTCTCACAACTGCCCTGATATCATCCTTTTTTAACAGAGCTACCCCACCTCCTTTCCCTTCTTGTCTATCTTTCCGAATCGTCAGATACCCCTGTATGTTTAATTCCCAGTCTTGGTCACCCTGCAACCATGTTTCTGTAATGGCCACCAAATCATACCCATTTGTAATGATTTGTGCCATCAACTCATTTACTTTATTTTGAATGCTGCGTGCATTTAGGTAGAGTGTTTTAATCCTAGTTTTTAAACCATGATTTTTAGTTTTGACCCCTCCTGTAGCCCCTTTATATTCAGTGGCCCTTTTTGTTTTTTGCCTTGGGTTTCTCTGCCTCCACTTTTACTCATCTCCTTTCTGTCTTTTGCTTTTGTCTCCTTTTTGTTTCCCTCTGTCTCCCTGTATTGGTTCCCATCCCCCTGCCATATTAGTTTAACTCCTCCCCAACAGCACGAGCAAACACTCCCCCTAGGACATTGCTTCCGGTCCTGCCCAGGTGCAGACCGTCCGGTTTGTACTGGTCCCACCTCCCCCAGAACCTGTTCCAATGCCCCAGGAATTTGAATCCCTCCCTGCTGCACCACTGCTCAAGCCACGTATTCATCTGCGCTATCCTGCGATTCCTACTCTGACTAGCACGTGGCACTGGTAGCAATCCTGAGATTACTACTTTTGAGGTCCTACTTTTTAATTTAGCTCCTAGCTCCTTAAATTCGTCTCGTAGGACCTCATCCCTTTTTTAACCTATGTCGTTGGTACCAATATGCACCACGACAATTGGCTGCTCTCCCTCCCTATTTAGAATTTCCTGCACCCGCTCCGAGACATCCTTGACCCTTGCACCAGGGAAGCAACATACCATCCTGGAGTCTCGGTTGCGGCTGCAGAAATTCCTATCTATTCCCCTTACAATTGAATCCCCTATCACTATCGCTCTCCCACTCTTTTTCCTGCCCCCCTGTGCAGCAGAGCCAGCCACGGTGCCATGAACTTGGCTGCTGCTGCCCTCCCCTGATGAGTCATCCCCCTCAACAGTACCCAAAGCAGTGTATCTGTTTTGCAAGGTGATGACCGCAGGGGACCCCTGCACTACCTTCCTTGCACTGCTCTTCCTGCTGGTCTTCCATTCCCTAGCTAGCTGTGGACCCTTCACCTGCGGTAAGACCAACTCGCTACACGTGCTACTCATGTCATTCTCAGCATCGTGGATGCTCCAGAGTGAATCCACCCTCAGCTCCAATTCCGCAACGCAGTCCGTCAGGATGAGAGATGATCTCATTGAAACGTACCAGATTCAGAAGGGGATTGACAGGGTAGATGCTGAGAGGTTGTTTCCCCCGGGCTGGGGAGTCTAGAACTTGGGGTACAGTCTCAGGATAAGGGGCCGGCCATTTAAGACTGAGCTGAGGAGGAATTTCTTCACTCAGAGGGGGTGGTGGTAAATCGTTGTAATTCTCTGCCCCAGAGGGCTGTGGATGCTGAGTCTCTGAATATATTCAAGGCTGAGATCGATAGATTTTGGGGAATCAAGGGATATGGGGATTGTGCGGGAAAGTGTGGTTGAGGTCGATGATCAGCTATGCTCTTATTGAATGGTGGAGCAGGCTCGAGGGGCCGAATGGCCGACTCCTGCTCCTATTTCTTATGTTCTTACGTTTTCTCTCTCTCTCTCTCTCTCTCTCTCACTCTCATTCTCACTCTCTCTCTGTCGCTCTCTCACTCTCTGACTCTCTCTCTCTCTCTCTCTCTGTCTGTCTCTCACTCTCTCTCTCTCTTTCTCTCTGTCTGTCTCTCACTCTCTCTCTCACTCTTTCTCTCTTTCTCTCTCTCTCTCTCTCTCTCACTCACTCACTCACTCTCTGTCTGTCTCTCACTCTCTCTCTCTCTCTCTCTCTCTCTCAGTCTCTCACTCTCTCTCTCACTCTTTCTCTCTGTCACTCTCTCTCTCTCTCTCACTTACTCACTCACTCTCTCTCTGTCACTCTCTCTCTCTCTCTCTCTGTCTCTCACTCTCTCTCTCACTCTTTCTCTCTGTCACTCTCTCTCTCTCTCTCTCACTCACTCACTCACTCTCTCTCTGTCACTCTCTCTCTCTCTCTCTCTGTCTCTCACTCTCTCACTCACTCTCTCTCTGTCACTCTCTCTCTCTCTCTCTCTCTCTCTCACTCTCTCTGTCAGTCAATGATCCCATGCCAGGAAGCGACGTGCCAGGGTCCCTGCTCCTGACTGCTGCCGGGCGCCCCCTGCTGGAGAGTGAATGCTGGTGGATGTTGGGTGCTGCACTACATGGTTGAATAGCTGGCCAGTATTGACTATTGAGGCTCTCAGGTGAAGAATGAGGAACTGGCTGAGGTAATGGAGTCCCGTGGAACCCGCAGCCCAGCAACAATTCACAGGTACAAGCAGGGGGGACAGGGAATGAATCAAGTGTGAACAGAACATAAGAAATAAGAGCAGGAGTAGGCCTTTTGGCCCCTCGAACCTGTTCCGCCATTCAATGAGATCATGGCTGATCTTCTACATCAACTTCACTTTCTTGCACTATCCCCATATCCCTTGATTCCCTTAATATCCAAAAATCTATCAATCGCTATCTTGAATATACTCAAAGACTGAGCCTCCATAGCCCGCTGGGGTAGAGAATTCCAAAGATTCACCACCATCTCAGTGAAGAAGTTTCTCATCATCTCAGCCCTAAATGGCAGACCTCTTATTCTGAGACTGTGACCCCTGGTTCTAGACTCCCCAGTCAGGCGAAACATCCTGTCTGCATCTGCCTTGTCAAGCCCTGTAAGAATTTTGTATCTTTCAATGAGATCCCCTTTCATTCTGCTAAACTCTCGAGAATATAGGCTGAGTCTACTCAATCTCTGGTCATAGGACAATCCCCCATCCCAGGAATCAGTCTGTTGTACCTTCGTTGCACTCCCTCTGTGGCAAGTATATCCTTCCTTGGGTAAGGAGACCAAAACTGTGCACAATACTCCCGGTGTGGTCTCACCAGGGCCCGATATAATTGCAGTAAGACGTCTTTACTCTTACACAAATCCTCTTGAAATAAAAGCCAACATACCATTTGTTTTCTTAATTTAACTTTGTGATTTGAACACAAGGACACCCAGGTCCCTCTGAACACCAACATTTCCCAATCTCTCCATTTCAAAAATACTCTGCTTTTCTATTTTTCCTAACAAAGTGGATAACTTCACATTTCTCCACATTATATTCCATTCTCCATGGTCTTGCCCACTCACTTAGACTGTCTATATCCCCTTGAAGCCTCTTTGCATCCTCCTCACAACTTACATTCCCACCGAGCTTTGTATCATCAGCAAACTTGGAGAGATTACATTCGGTCCCCTCATCCAAATCATTGATATAGATTGTGAATAGCTGGGGCCCCAGCACTGATCCTTGCGGTACCCCACTAGTTACAGTCTGCCAACCTGAAAATGACTCGTTTATTCCTACTCTCTGTTTTCTGTCTGTTAACCAATCCTCAATCCGTGCTAGTATATTTCCCCTAATCCCATGAGCTCTAATATTGTTTAATAACCTCTTGTGTGGCACCTTATCGAATGACTTCTGAAAATCTAAATGCACCACATCCACTGGTTACCCCTTATCTATTCTGCTCGTTACATCCTCAAAAAACAACAGATTTGTCAAACATGGGCCCTGAAATTCCGATGTCCCGGGTCCGTACGAAGTTTCTACGGACCCGGGAAGGCATCGGAAAAGCTGGTTTTCAGAGCGTAATGCGCATGTGCTGAAAACCGGCTTTTCTGATCTGTCAAGTTTCTGGCTTGACAGAACTCACACATATCAGGAGCGAGGTCACTTGCAGGGCAAGATTTCCGATATTTACGCATATCTTGCCCAGCAAATGTCCTCAAAAATCTTGTGCCTGAAAAAACAGGCGTACAGCTTACTGTTACAGGTGCAAGTGTTTAAAAATATACACACATTTTAAAATAAAGTTATAAAAACACATTTTATTGTTAAAAACCTTTCCCACAACGGTATGTTTATTTTAAGGCATTTATTTTTAAAGTTGGGAAAATATATTTTTTTATAAGAACCTTAATTTAACTGAATCTTAAATATATAGTGTATTTTTCTATTTTTTATTCGTGTTTTGTGTGTTTGGGGAGGGTTCTCATTCATAATAATGGGAACTCCAACTTACGGAATTCTCCTTATTATGAATGAGAAAATACTGTATCTTGATTGGCTGCCCAGAGCCATGTGACTCCAGCTCCAGCCCTGCGCACGTCCCGACGTGCACGCGCTCCGATGCGTAGGAGTGAAGGCCTCAGGCTCGGAAGTTCGAACGGGCGCAGCAGGTACAAGTAGGTGCGCATCTTCTTTAACTTTGTCAGTCGATTGCTCGCGGGAAGACCTCGATCGGAATTTCAGGCCCCATGATTTCCCTTTCACAAATCCATGTTGACTCTGCCCAATCCTATTATTATTTACGAAGTGCCCTGTTACCACGTCCATAATAATAGATTCTAGCATTTTCCCTGCGACTGATGTCAGGCTCACCGGTCTGTGGTTCCCCGTTTTCTCTCTCCCTCCTTTCTTAAATAGCGGGGTTACATTTGCTACCTTCCAATCCGCGGGAACCGTTCTAGAATCTATGGGGCTGGATTTTTCATCTTCTGCCGCCTCTGTTGTATGCGCTCTATGAATTTGTCCTCCACACTATTACTGCCTATTGCTTTGCCCAATCTATGGGGCCGATTTTCAGCAAGATCTCCGCCCGCCCAAGTGCCACCCAATGTGCCGCCAATGGCCGCCAAGGTACCGGACGGTACTTTGGGCGGGATATTCATGGCCGAGGTCCCTCACAGGTCGGTGGGCGGCAAATGGCCGACTTACACCGCCAATCTGGGCAGCAGCGGGCGGGAGCTCTCATTCTCGGCGGCAGAGGCGCTTGCCGCCCAAGTGCCGCCGAGGATGGAGTCGGGCCCACGGAGCGTCGAAGAGCTGGGAAAAAAAAAAATCGGCAATAAAAAAATAAAAAAACGATTAGGAAGACCTCCAGGGGACCCCATGCAGGCAGGACACCTCTGCTCTGCCCCCGAGTCCCGCCGGCTCCCACCCGCGGGAATCTGGGAGCTCAGTTGGGCCACTCGGCCGTCCGCTGATGTCAGCGGGAGGTTCCCGGCGGCTCTGCCCTGCCACCCGCTCCAGGCCACTCCGAAAGTGGCGCTGGGCGGGTCAAGAAGAGCAATGTCGGTGGCAGCAGGATGTGTGGTGAGGAATATACCCCTGTATGTAGATTAAAGTCCCCAATGATTATTGTATTACCTTTAAGAATATAAGAACATAAGAAATAGGAGCAGAAGTCGGCCATACGGCCCCTCGAGCTTGCTCCGCCATTTAATACGATCATGGCTGATCAGATCATGGACTCAGCTCCACTTCCCCGCCCACTCCCCATAACCCTTTACTCCCTTATCGGTTACATGCACCTCAGATTTCCTGATTTATACTCTGCCCTATTTTACCAAGACTGTTTGGGGGCCTCTAAACAACTCCCACCGATGTTTTCTGTCCTTTTCTGTTTCTTAGCTCCAGCCAAACTGATGCTACTTGATTTGCCGAGCTAAGATCCTTTCCCTCTACTGTCTTTATCCTATCCTTTGTTATCGGGGCTGCCCCTCCTTTTCCATTTTTACCTATCTCTTCTAAAAGTTAAGTATTCTGGAATATTTAGTTCCCAACCTTGGTCACATTGCCGCTGGGTGGGAGGGGGAGCGGTATAGAAACATAGAAACAGAGAAAATAGGTGCAGGAGTGGGCCATTTGGCCCTTCGAGCCTGCACTACTATTCAATAAGATCATGGCTGATCATTCCCTCAGTACCCCATTCCTGCTTTCTCGCCATACCCCTTGATCCCCTAGTAGTAAGGACTACATCTAACTCCTTTTTGAATATATTTAGTGAATTGGACTCAACAACTTTCTGTGGTAGAGAATTCCACAGGTTCACCACTCTCTGGGTGAAGAAGTTTCTCCTCATCTCGGTCCTAAATGGCTTACCCCTTATCCTTAGACTGTGACCCCTGGTTCTGGACTTCCCCAACATTGGGAACATTCTTCCTGCATCTAACCTGTCCAATCCTTTCAGAATTTTATATGTTTCTATGAGATCCCCTCTCATTCTTCTAAATTCCAGTGAATATAAGCCTAGTCGATCCAGTCTTTCTTCATATGTCAGTCCTGCCATCCCGGGAATCAGTCTGGTGAACCTTCGCTGCACTCCCTCAATAGCAAGAATGTCCTTCCTCAGATTAGGAGACCAAAACTGCACACAATACTCAAGGTGTGGTCTCACCAAGGCCCTGTACAACTGCAGTAAGACCTCCCTTCTCCTATACTCAAATCCCCTCGCTATGAAAGCCAGCATGCCATTTGCTTTCTTCACTGCCTGCTGTACCTGCATGCCTACCTTCAATGACTGATGTACCATGACACCCAGGTCTCGTTGCACCTCCCCTTTTACTAATCTGTCACCATTCAGATAATATTCTGCCTTCCTGTTCTTGCTACCAAAGTGGATAAGCTCACATTTATCCACATTATACTGCATCTGCCAGGCATCTGCACAATTCACCTAACCTGTCCAAGTCCCCCTGCAGCCTCCTAGCATCCTCCTCACAGCTCGCATTGCCACCCAGTTTAGTGTCATCTGCAAACTTGGAGATATTACATTCAATTCCTTTGTCTAAATCATTAATGTATATTGTAAATAGCTGGGGTCCCAGCACTGAACCCTGCGGCATGCCACTCGTCACTGCCTGCCATTCTGAAAAGGACCCGTTTATCCCTACTCTTTGCTTCCTGTCTGCCAACCAGTTCTCTATCCACGTCAGTACATTACCCCCAATACCATGTGCTTTGATTTTGCACACCAATCTCTTGTGTGGGACCTTGTCAAAAGCCTTTTGAAAGTCCAAATACACCACATCCACTGGTTCTCCCTTATCCACTCTACTAGTTATATCCTCAAAAAATTCCCGAAGATTTGTCAAGCATGATTTCCCTTTCATAAATCCATGCTGACTTAGTCCGATCCTGTCACTGCTTTCCAAATGCGCTGCTATTACATCTTTAATAATTGATTCCAGCATTTTCCCCACCACCGATGTCAGGCTAACCGGTCTATAATTCCCTGTTATCTCTCTCTTTTTTTAAAAAGTGGTTTACTTTAGCTACCCTCTAATCCATAGGAACTGATCCAGAGTCCATGGAATGTTGGCAAATGATCACCAATGCATCCACTATTTCTAGGGCCACTTTCTTAAGTACTCTGGGATGCATGACTATCAGGGGATTTATCGGCCTTCAATCCCTTCAATTTCTCTAACACCATTTCCTGACTAATAAGGATTTCCATCAGTTCTCCCTTCTCGCTAGACCCTCGGTCCCCTAGTATTTTCGGGAGGTATTCGTGTCTTGCTTAGTGAAGACAGAACCAAAGTAGTTGTTCAATTTGTCTGCCACTTCCTTGTTCCCCATTATAAATTCCCCTGATTCTGACTGCAAGGGACCTACATTAGTCTTCACTAATCTTTTTCTCTTCACATATCTATAGACGCTTTTGCAGTCCGTTTTTATGTTCTCTGCAAGCTTACTCTCGTACTCTATTTTCCCCCTCCTAATTAAACCCTTAGTCCTCCTCTGCTGAATTCTAAATTTCTCCCAGTCCTCAGGTTTGTTGCTTTTTCTGGCCAATTTATATACCTCTTCCTTGGATTTAACACTTTCCCTAATTTCCCTTGTTAACCACAGTTGAGCCACCTTCTCTTTTTTATTCTTACGCCACACAGGGATGTAGAATGGTTGTAATTCATCCATGTGATATTTAAATGTCTGCCATTGCCTTTCCACCATCAACCATTTAAGTATCACTCTCCAGTCTATCCTAGCCAATTCACGTCTCATACCATCGAAGTTTCCTTTCTTTAAGTTCAGGACACTAGTCTCTGAATTAATTGTGTCACTCTCCATCTTAATGAAGAATTCTACCATATTATGGTCACTCTTCCCCAAGGGGCCCCACACGACCAGATTGTTAATTAATCCTCTCTCGTTACACAAGACCCAGTCTGGGATGGCCTGCTCTCTAATTGTTTCCTCAACATATTGGTCTAGAAAACCATCCCTTATTCACTCCAGGAAATCCTCCTCAACAGTATTGTTACCAGTTTGGTTAGCCCAATCTATATGTAGATTAAAGTCACCCATGATAACTGCTGTACCCTAACTTCCTGTTTGATGCCATCCCCAACCTTACTACTATTGTTTGGTGGTCAACTCCCACTAATGTTTTCTGCCCTTTGGTGTTTCGCAGCACAACCCATATAGATTCCACATCATCCACGCTAACGTCCTTCCTTACTATTGTGTTAATCTCTTTAACCAGGAACTCTACCCCACCTCATTTTCCTTCCTGTCTGTTCTTCCTGAATATTGAATACCCCTGGATGTTGAGTTCCCAGCCTTGGTTACCTTGAAGCCATGTCTCCGTAATACCAATGACATCATATCCATTAACAGCTATCTGCGCAGTTAATTCATCCACCTTATTACGAATGCTCCTTGCATTGATACTCAGAGCCTTCAGGCTTGTTTTTTAACACTCTTTGCCCTTTTAGATGTTGTAATGTGGCCCTTTTTGATTTTTGCCCTTGATTTCTCTGCCCTCCACTCTTGCTTTTCTCCTTCCTACCTTTTGCTTCTGCCCCCTTTTTATTTCCCTCTGCCTCCCTGCATAGGTTCCCATCCCCCTGCCATTTTAGTTTAACTCCTCCCCAACAGCACGAGCAAACACTCCGCCTGGGACATTGGTTCCGGCCCTGCCCAGGTGCAGACCGTCCAGTTTGTACTGGTCCCACCTCCCCCAGAACCGGTTCCAATATCCCAGGAATTTGAATCCCTCCATTCTGCACCACTCCTCAAGCCACGTATTCGTCTGAACTATCCTGTGATTCCTACTCTGACTAGCACGTGGCACTGGTAGCAATCCCGAGATTACTATCTTTGAGTTCCTACTTTTTAATTTAACTCCTCGCTCCCTAAATTCAGCTTGTAGGACCTCATCCTGTTTTTTACCAGTATCGTTGGTACCTATATGCACCACGACAGCTGGCTGTTCATCCTTGACCCTTACACCAGGGAGGCAACATACCATCTTGGAGTCTCGGTTTCAGCCACAGAAACGCCTATCTATTCCCCTTACAATTGAATTCCCGATCACTATCGCTCTCCCACTCTTTTCCCTGCCCTCCTGTGCAGCAGAGCCATCCACGGTGTCATGAACTTGGCTGCTGCTGCCCTCCCCTGATGAGCCATCTCCCCTAACAGTAGCCAAAACTGTGCATCTGTTTTGGAGGGAGATGCCCACAGGGGACCCCAGCACTACCTTCCTTCCACTGCTCTGCCTGATGGTCACCCATTCCCTATCTGGCTGTGTAACCTTTACCTGCAGGCCTGTGAATCTGACGCTGTAATTGTCAGACAGTCGGATGCGATGAGTTGGCCAGACTGCACCAGGGGAGAGTGCAGTCAGAGACTGTGGTTCAGGAGTCACTCTCCAGTCCCCTCCATTCCCACGGTCCTGAGCTGTGATCTACGAGGCTTACTCTCTGTTTCAGGCGGTTCACAATGCCGAGGAACTGCTGCAGGCAAAGAGAGCGGCAACAGCAAGGGCACAAGATCAACTCTCACTGGCCAAGCTGGAGCTGAGAGAGCAGCTGCAGAGAGGTAAGTACCGGCTGGGGCCATGACCTATTCCAGGCCCAGGATTGGGGCCTTGACCTACTCCACGACTGGGGCCCTGACCTACTCTAGGTCCAGGACTGGGGGCCTTGACCTTCTCCAGGCTCAGGACTAGGGCCCTGACCTACTCCACGACTGGGGCCCTGACCTACTCTAGGCCCAGGACTGGGGGCCCTTCCCTACTCCAGGCCCAGGACTGGGGCCCTGACCTACTCCGGGACTGGGGGCCTGATCTACTCCGGGACTGGGACCCTGACCTACTCCGGGACTGGGGCCCTGACCTACTCCAGGCCCAGGGCTGGGGCCCGACCTACCCAAGTCCCAGGACTGGGGCCCTGACCTACCCAAGTCCCAAGACTGGGGCCCTGCCCGACTCCAGGCCCAGGGATGGAAGGACGGTACGCGGAGTGGGGACGCGCTGCTGTAAAACAAGCCAGTCGGGTGTGGGCAGTGATGTAGAGACTGGGATGCCACCTGTGGACTGCGGGAGATGAGTTGGACTGACACTGATGGGTTCACAGTCTCCACTTTCCCGACACCTGGTCATGATTGGCGACCTGGTGCAAAGCTGAAAGACACGTTGGTAAAGAGGCACAGCCTGACGTGCCAGAACTCGGCTCCTCCTAGTCCCTGGATGGCGCTCATTCCCCCACCTACACACAGCCTTCATTTCATCCAGCCCAGCGGCAGAGAAGGATCAGCCAGCCAGGTGCAATTCATTAAAGTCACCGAGCCCCACCGATTGAGCTAGCTGAGCTCGGAGCGCTGTGGGTGAGCGTACTACAGGGGTCAGTAGTCAGTCTAATCATTGAGGGTTATAGGCACCCAGCTCAGAACTGCTGTGACAATTGGCATTATAATGGCAGTCTGTTCCTGAGCATATTACTCTGTATCTAAACCGTGCTGTACCTGCCCTGGGAGTGTTTGATGGGACAGTGTAGAGGGAGCTTTACTCTGTATCTAACCCCCTGTACCTGCCCTGGGAGTGTTTGATGTGACAGTGTAGAGGGAGCTTTACTCTGTATCTAACCCGTGCTGTACCTGCCCTGGGATGGGACAGTGTAGAGGGAGCTTTACTCTGAATCTAACCCGTTCTGTACCTGCCCTGGGATGGGACAGTGTAGAGGGAGCTTTACTCTGAATCTAACCCGTGCTGTACCTGCCCTGGGAGTGTTTGATGGGACAGTGTAGAGGAAGCTTTACTCTGTATCTAACCCATGCTGTACCTGCCCTGGGAGTGTTTGATGGGACAGTGAAGAGGGAGCTTTACTCTGTATCTATCCCGTGCTGTACCTGCCCTGGGAGTGTTTGATGGGACAGTGTAGAGGGAGCATTAGTCTGTATCTAACCCGTGCTGTACCTGCCCTGGGAGTGTTTGATGGGACAGTGTAGAGGAAGCTTTACTCTGTATCTAACCCGTGCTGTACCAGCCCTGGGAGTGTTTGATGGGACAGTGTAGAGGAAGCTTTACTCTGTATCTAACCCGTGCTGTACCAGCCCTGGGAGTGTTTAATGGGACAGTGTAGAGGGAGTGTTTAATGGGACAGTGTAGAGGGAGCATTAGTCTGTATCTAACCCGTGCTGTACCTGCCCTGGGAGTGTTTGATGGGACAGTGTAGAGGGAGCTTTACTCTGTATCTAACCCGTGCTGTACCTGCCCTGGGAGTGTTTGATGGGACAGTGTAGAGGGAGCTTTATTCTGTATCTAACCCGCTGCAGAAAGGCAAGTACCGGCTGGGGCCCTGACCTACTCCATAGAAACATAGAAAATAGGTGCAGGAGTAGGCCATTCGGCCCTTCGAGCCTGCAGCACCATTCAATAAGATCATGGCTGATCATTCACCTCAGTACCCCTTCCCCACTTTCTCTCCATACCCCTTGATCCCTTTAGCCGTAGGGCCATATCTAACTCCCTCTTTAATATATCCAATGAACTGACATCAACAACTCTCTGCGGCAGGGAATCCCACAGGTTAACAACTCTCTGAGTGAAGAAGTTTCTCCTCATCTCAGTCCTAAATGGCCAACCCCTTATCCTAAGACTGTGACCCCTGGTTCTGGACTTCCCCATCATCGGGAACATTCTTCCCGCATCTAACGTGTCCAGTCCCGTCAGAATCTTGTACGTTTCTATGAGATCCCCTCTCACCCTTCTAAACTCCTGTGAATAAAGGCCCAGTTGATCCAGTTTCTCCTCATATGTCAGTCCTGCCATCCCGGGAATTAGTCTGGTGAACCTTCACTGCACTCCCTCAATAACAAGAACATCCTTCCTCAGATTAGGAGACCAAAACTGAACACAATATTCCAGGTGAGGCCTCACCAAAGCCCTGTACAACTGCAGTAAGACCTCCCTGCTCCCAGACTCAAATCCCCTAGCTATGAAGGCCAACATGCCATTTGTCTTCTTCACCACCTGCTGTACCTGCATGCCAACCTTCAATGACTGATGTACCATGACACCCAGGTCTCGTTGCACCTCCCCTTTTCCTAATCTGCCGCCATTCAGATAATATCCTGCCTTTGTGTTTTTGCCCCCAAAGTGGATAACCTCACATTTATCCACATTATACTGCATCTGCCATGCATTTTCCCACTCACCTAACCTGTCCAAGTCACCCTGCAGCCTTTTAGCGTCCTCCTCACAGCTCACACCGCCACCCAGTTTAGTGTCATCTGCAAACTTGGAGATATTACACTCAATTCCTTCATCCAAATCATTAATGTATATTGTAAAGAGCTGGTTCTCTATCCACGTCAGTATATTACCCCCAATACCATGTGCTTTGATTTTGCACATCAATCTCTTGTGCGGGACCTTGTCAAAAGCCTTTTGAAAGTCCAAATACACCACATCCACTGGTTCTCCCTTGTCCACTCTACTAGTTACATCCTCAAAAAATTCCAGAAGATTTGTCAAGCATGATTTCCCTTTCATAAATCCATGCTGACTTAGTCCGATCCTGTCACTGCTTTCCAAATGCGCTGCTATTTCATCTTTAATAATTGATTTCAACATTTTCCCCACCACCGATGTCAGGCTAACCGGTCTATAATTACTCGTTTTCTCTCTCCCTCCTTTTTTAAAAAGTGGTGTTACATTAGCTACCTTCCAGTCCATAGGAACTGATCCAGAGTCGATAGACTGTTGGAAAATGATCTCCAATGCATCCACTATTTCTAGGGCCACTTCCTTAAGTATTCTGGGATGCAGACTATCAGGCCCCGGGGATTTATCGGCCTTCAATCCCATCAATTTCCCTGACACAATTTCCCGCTTTATAAGGATATCCTTCAGTTCCTCCTTCTCACTAGACCCACTGTCCCCTAGTATTTCCGGAAGGTAATTTGTCTCTTCTTTTGTGAAAACAGAACCAAAGTATTTCTTTAACTGGTCCGCCATTTCTTTGTTCCCCATTATAAATTCATTTGAATCTGACTGCAAGTTCCCTACGTTTGTCTTTATTAATCTTTTTCTCTTCACATATCTACAGAAGCTTTTGCAGTCAGTTTTTATGTTCTCAGCAAGCTTCCTCTCATACTCAATTTTCCCCCTCCTAATTAAACCCTTTGTCCTCCTCTGCTATATTACAAATTTCTCCCAGTCCTCAGGTTTGCTGCTTTTTCTGGCCAATTTATATGCCTCTTCCTTGGATTTAACACCATCCTTAATTTCCCTTGTTAGCCACGGTTGAGCCACTTTCCCCGTTTTATTTTTACTCCAGATAGGGATGTACAATTGTTGAAGTTCATCCATGTGATCTTTAAATGTTTGCCATTGCCTATCCACCGTTAACCCTTTAAGTATCATTCTCCAGTCTATTCTAGCCAATTCACGTCTCATACCATTGAAGTATGGGAAGGTGGCTCAACCGTGGCTATCAAGGGAAACCAGGGATAGTATTAAAGCCAAGGAAGTGGCATACAAATTGGCCAGAAATAGCAGCGAACCCGGGGACTGGGAAAAATTTAGAACTCAGCAGAGGAGGACAATGGGTTTGATTAGGGCAGGGAAAATAGAGTACGAGAGGAAGCTTGCAAGGAACATTAAAACAGACTGCAAAAGTTTCTATAGATATGTAAAGAGAAAAAGTTTAGTAAAGACAAACGAAGATTCCCTGCAGTCAGAATCAGGGGAAGTCATAACGGGGAACAAAGAAATGGCAGACCAATTGAACAAGTACTTTGGTTCAGTATTCACGAAGGAGGACACAAACAACCTTCCGGATATAAAAGGGGTTAGAGGGTCTAGTCAGAAGGAGGAACTGAGGGAAATCCTTATTAGTCGGGAAATTGTTTTGGAGAAATTGATGGGATTGAAGGCCGATAAATCCCCAGGGCCTGATGGTCTGCATCCTAGAGTATTTAAGGAGGTGTCCTTGGAAATAGCGGATGCATTGACAGTCATTTTCCAACATTCCATAGACTCTGGATCAGTTCCTTTTTGAATATATTTAGTGAATTGGCCTCAACAACTTTCTGTGGTCGAGAATTCCACAGGTTCACCACTCTGTGCGTGAAGAAGTTTCTCCTCATCTCGGTCCTAAATGGCTTACCCCTTATCCTTAGACTGTGACCCCTGGTTCTGTAATTCCCCAACATTGGGAACATTCTTCCTGCATCTAACCTGTCTGAACCCATCAGAATTTTAAACGTTTCTATGAGATCCCCTCTCATCCTTCTGAACTCCAGTGAATACAATCCCAGTTGATCCAGTCTTTCTTGATATGTCAATCCCCTCATCCCGGGAACCTTCGCTGCACTCCCTCAATGTCCTTCCTCAAGTTAGGAGACCAAAACTGTACACAATACTCCAGGTGTGGCCTCACCAAGACCCTGTACAACTGTAGCAACACCTCCCTGCCCCTGGACTCAAATCCCCTCGCTATGAAGGCCAACATGCCATTTGCCGCCTTAACCGTCTGCTGTACCTGCATGCCAACCTCCAATGACTGATCTGTCACCATTCAGATAATAATCTGTGTCTCTGTTTTTACAACCAAAGTGGATAACCTCACATTTATCCACATTATACTTCATCTGCCATGCATTTTCCAACATTCCATAGACTCTGGATCAGTTCCTATGGAGTGGAGGGTAGCCAATGTAACCCCACTTTTTAAAAAAGGAGGGAGAGAGAAAACAGGGAATTATAGACCGGTCAGCCTGACATCGGTAGTGGGTAAAATGATGGAATCAATTATTAAGGATGTCATAACAGCGCATTTGGAAAGAGGTGACATGATAGGTCCAAGTCAGCATGGATTTGTGAAAGGGAAATCATGCTTGACAAATCTAATGGAATTTTTTGAGGATGTTTCCAGTAGAGTGGACAAGGGAGAACCAGTTGATGTGGACTTTCAGAAGGCTTTCGACAAGGTCCCACACAAGAGATTAATGTGCAAAGTTAAAGCACATGGGATTGGGGGTAGTGTGCTGACATGGATTGAGAACTGGTTGGCAGACAGGAAGCAAAGAGTAGGAGTAAATGGGTACTTTTCAGAATGGCAGGCAGTGACTAGTGGGGTACCGCAAGGTTTTGTGCTGGGGCCCCAGCTGTTTACATTGTACATTAATGATTTAGACGAGGGGATTAAATTTAGTATCTCCAAATTTGCAGATGACACTAAGTTGGGTGGCAGTGTGAGCTGCGAGGAGGATGCTATGAGGCTGCAGAGTGACTTGGATAGGTTAGGTGAGTGGGCAAATGCATGGCAGATGAAGTATAATGTGGATAAATGTGAGGTTATCCACTTTGGTGGTAAAAACAGAGAGACAGACTATTATCTGAATGGTGACAAATTAGGAAAAGCGGAGGTGCAACGAGACCTGGGTGTCATGGTTCATCAGTCATTGAAGGTTGGCATTCAGGTACAGCAGGCGGTTAAGAAAGCAAATGGCATGTTGGCCTTCATAGCGAGGGGATTTGAGTACAGGGGCAGGGAGGTGTTACTACAGTTGTACAGGGCATTGGTGAGGCCACACAGTTTTGGTCTCCTAACTTGAGGAAGGACATTCTTGCTATTGAGGGAGTGCAGCGAAGGTTCACCACACTGATTCCTGGGATGGCATTGATGGTTGGCAGTTGTGCAGGGCCTTGGTGAGGCCACACCTGGAGTATTGTGTGCAGTTTTGGTCTCCTAACTTGAGGAAGGACATTCTTGCTTTTGAGGGAGTGCAGCGAAGGTTCACCAGACTGATTCCCGGGATGGTGGGACTAACCTATCAAGAAAGACTGGATCAACTGGGCTTGTATTCACTGGAGTTCAGAAGAATGAGAGGGGACCTCATGGAAACATTTAAAATTCTGACGGGTTTAGACAGGTTAGATGCAGGAAGAATGTTACCAATGTTGGGGAAGTCCAGAACCAGGGGTCACAGTCTAAGGATAAGGGGTAAGCCATTTAGGACCGAGATGAGGAGAAACTTCTTCACCCAGAGAGTGATGAACCTGTGGAATTCTCTACCACAGAAAGTTGTTGAGGCCAGTTCACTAAATATATTCAAAAGGGAGTTAGATGAAGTCCTTACTACTAGGGGGATCAAGGGGTATGGCGAGAAAGCAGGAATGGGGTACTGAAGTTGCATGTTCAGCCATGAACTCATTGAATGGCGGTGCAGGCTAGAAGGGCCGAATGGCCTACTCCTGCACCTATTTTCTATGTTTCTATGTTTCTATGGCGGGACTGACATATCAAGAAAGACTGGATCAACTGGGCTTGTATTTACTGGAGTTCAGAAGAATGAGAGGGGATCTCATAGAAATGTTTAAAATTCTGACGGGTTCAGACAGGTTAGATGCAGGAAGAATGTTCCCGATGTTGGGGAAGTCCAGAACCAGGGGTCACAGTCTAAGGATAAGGGGTAAGCCATTTAGGACTGAGATGAGGAGAAACTTCTTCACTCAGAGAGTGGTGAACCTGTGGAATTTTCTACCACAGAAAGTAGTTGAGGCCAATTCACTAAGTATATTGAAAAAGGAGTTAGATGTAGTCCTTACTACTCGGGGGATCAAGGGGTATGGCGAGAAAGCAGGAATGGGGTACTGAAGATACATGAACTCATTGAATGGCGGTGCAGGCTCGAAGGGCCGAATGGCCTACTCCTGCACCTATGTTCTATGTTTCTATGTATCTAACCCGTGCTGTACCTGCCCTGGGAGTGTTTGATGGGACAGTGTAGAGGGAGCTTTACTCTGTATCTAACCCCCTGTACCTGCCCTGGGAGTGTTGGATGGGACAGTGTTGAGTGAGCTTTACTCTGTATCTAACCCGTGTTGTACCCGCCCTGGGAGTGTTTGATAGGACAGTGTTGAGTGAGCTTTACTCTGTATCTAACCCCCTGTACCTGCCCTGGGAGTGTTGGATGGGACAGTGTAGAGGGAGCTTTACTCTGTATCTAACCCGTGTTGTACCCGCCCTGGGAGTGTTTGATAGGACAGTGTAGAGGGAGCTTTACTCTGTATCTAACCCGTGTTGTACCTGCCCTGGGAGTGTTGGATGGGACAGTGTAGAGGGAGCTTTACTCTGTATCTAACCCGTGCTGTACCTGCCCTGGGAGTGTTGGATGGGACAGTGTAGAGGGAGCTTTACTCTGTATCTAACCCGTGTTGTACCCGCCCTGGGAGTGTTTGATAGGACAGTGTAGAGGGAGCTTTACTCTGTACCTAACCCGTGTTGTACCTGCCCTGGGAGTGTTGGATGGGACAGTGTAGAGGGAGCTTTACTCTGTATCTAACCCGTGTTGTACCTGCCCTGGGAGTGTTTGATGGGAGATTGCCTCTGACCTTTTGGTGTTCGTAATATTGTTAAGACAGTGATTGGGAAGAGGTGAGTGGATGAACAGTATGTGGGTTCTATTGAAGGGTGTCTGTTGGGAGGACCTCCGATGTCCTGGAACCAAATCCCAACAAGGAATCAGCGCTCGTAGGAGTGAAGAGCAAATGAGGGAAGTGGCAGCGAGCAGGAATAGATGGATGGGCTGATCGAGTTTGATAAAGAAGGTTGGGAGAAGGCTTGTGTGGAACACACCCTCAGCATCGCTCAGTTGGGCTGAATGGCCTGTTTCTGTGCTGTAGCACTGTGTAATTCTAGGAAATTAGACAGTCAACACTTGAGAGGGTGAAGGTACCTCATTCAGTTGTTAGGAAGAAGCCAGCAGGCCAGGCACAAGCCATTGATTCTCGAACAAAGGCAATCTCCAGGAAGGAAGCTCAAAGTGTTTCTGGGATGCAGCTTGAAATGACTTTCTTTCTTCAGAAGTATCCTTGAACAAGCCGAAAGGGACCCTGTGTCACATCCGTGAGCTGGACGATGTGCTCCTGAAGGACGTTGGCAACAAGATCCAGGAAGATGGCAGGTACCGACCCAAAGACCCAATCCCGCGCTCCCAGCGCAGCAAGAAGCCGAGAGTTCCCCGCGAGGCTGCTCCGGCAGGACCCGTCCATTATATCCTGATATTACAACCGCTCTGCAAAAGCACCTCTTTGGCTGGCAGGTGCCATGGCCCCTCCTGAGTGTGCGAAAGTGCTCTGCAATCGCAAGTCTTTCTTATCCTATCTCCCCAAGTCCCCGACTTCCCAAGGAAGGTCGATCAGATCTCACTGCTCCCCATTCAGCACCCGACATGGGTTCTGTAGCCGTGTTCTCCTGGGCCAGGGAATGTGACAGTGAATTGTACAGAGCAGATTGGTTCTGTTTGAGCTCTGTAGCAAATCGTAAGTTCGGGCATAAAGCCAAGGACAGCTCATCTCCTGCTGTTGGAATGTGACCTTCTGGAACATCAGTGTTCTGTCTTGGTCAGCACTCATCCCTATTCTCTCTCTGAGCTTTCACTCTCTCCGTGTTTACCACTCCAGTGAAGAAAGTGTGAGCCATCTACAGGGATTCAGGATTGGGAAAACACAGGGATTCGGGATTGGGACGACGTAGGGATTCGGGATTGGGACGACGCAGGGATTCGGGATTGGAAAAACGCAGGGATTTAGGATTGGAAATACACTGGGATTGTGCGAAGGATAGGTGGGTGGGAGTGGGGATGGGTGAGGCTGGGGATGGGTGGGGCGGGAGTGGGAAGGATGGTCGGGGGGAGAGGGATGGAAGGGTGGGTGGGGAGGTGGGGAGGATAGGTGGGAGGGTGGAAGGATGGGTGGGGGGGTAGGGGGTGGGAAGGGTGGGGGGGTGGGGAGGACGGGTGAGGGGGTGGGGAGGATGGATGAGAGGGGAGGATGGATGGGTGGAGGGGTGGGGAGGATGGGTGAGAGGGGGAGGATGGATAGGTGGGGGGATGGGGAGGAGGGGCGAGGAGGGTGGGGAGGATGGGTTGGGGGGTGGAAGGATGGGTGGGGGGGGGTGGGGGTGGAAGGATGGGTGGGGGGGTGCGGAGGATGGGTAGGGGGGTGGGGAGGATGGGTGAGAGGGGAGGATGGATGGGTGGAGGGGTGGGGAGGATGGGTGAGGGGAATGGGGTGGTTGGGGGATGGGGAGGATGGATGGGGTGGTGGGGAGGATGGGTGAGGGGAATGGGATGGTTGGGGGATGGGGAGGATGGATGGGGGGTGGGGAGGATGGGTGGATGGGGTGGGGGTGGAAGGATGGGTGGGGGGGTGCGGAGGATGGGTAGGGGGGTGGGGAGGATGGGTGAGAGGGGAGGATGGAGGGGTGGAGGATGGGTGAGGGGAATGGGATGGTTGGGGGATGGGGAGGATGGGTGAGAGGGGAGGATGGATGGGTGGAGGGGTGGAGGATGGGTGAGGGAAATGGGGTGGTTGGGGGATGGGGAGGATGGATGGGGGGTGGGGAGGAGGGTGGTGAGGTCAGTTGGAGGGGTGATGGGTGTAAGGTGTTGCTGGGTCTCCTAGTTGAAGTGATAGTGGTTGTGGGGAAGGTTGTGTACCGCGGGCCGTTGCAGGATTTTGGGCCTGTGACGATGAAGGAACAGCCAATAGATGGCCAAGTGGGGATGGGGTGTGATTTGCAGGGTGATCGCTGGACTTGTCTTCACAGTGCTGGGGGGGGGGGAGAACGAGCTGCGACAGATATACCCTGCAACTTACTTCAAGTTGCAAAAGTGTACATCTGGAATCTCGACGTTCTCAACCCACGACTTTAAACCCATGCATTTTAACGGAGGTGGTGCTGACCTCCCCCTGAAAGCCTGATACAAGGTGCTCTGGGAGTGTGGGTCTGTACAGGACACCCTGAGGTGCAAGTGTCACAGGCAGGCCTTCACCTCACGCCATACGCTGGTTAAACTGTTCAATCCTCGACAATGTGTTTCAGGTGGCCACTCATCATTGACACGTCGGACCAAGCCAGCACATTCCTGCGCTACCGCGACACCAACTTTTATGATGCGCTCAATCCCCGTCACATGCAGCCGGAGGTTCTGCGGCTTGGACTCCTTGGAGCGATCAGGTAACCAGCCGGCTCAACCGGCTCACCGCGTCTTCGACCAATGCTCGGTGAGGTTATCGTCATCCAGACTGCCTACTGTTACACTGTCAGACACTGACCACACACTGATATACCCCCCCACTGATATACCCCCCCACTGATATACCCCCCCACTGATATACCCCCCCCACTGATATACCCCCCCACTGATATACCCCCCCACTGATATACCCCCCCCACTGATATACCCCCCCACTGATATACCCCCCCACTGATATACCCCCCCACTGATATACCCCCTCACTGATATACCCCCCCCACTGATATACCCCCCCCACTGATATACCCCCCCACTGATATACCCCCCCACTGATATACCCCCCCACTGATATACCCCCCCACTGATATACCCCCCCCCGCACTGATATACCCCCCCACTGATATACCCCCCCACTGATATACCCCCCCACTGATATACCCCTCCACTGATATACCACCCCACTGATATACCCCTCACACTGATTTACCCCCCCACTGATATACCCCTCACACTGATATACCCCCCCACTGATATAACCCCCCCCCGCACTGATATACACCCCCACTGATATACCCCTCACACTGATATACCCCCCCACTGATATAACCCCCCCCCGCACTGATATACCCCCCCACTGATATACCCCTCACACTGATATACCCCCCCACTGATATAACCCCCCCGCACTGATATAAACCCCCCCGCACTGATATACCCCCCCACTGATATATCCCCGACTGATATAACCCCCCCGCACTGATATACCCCTCACACTGATATACCCCCCCCACTGATATACCCCCCCACTGATATAACCCCCCACTGATATACCCCCCCCCACTGATATACCCCCCCACTGATATAACCCCCCCCGCACTGATATACCCCCCCACTGATATACCCCCCCCCGCACTGATATACCCCCCCACTGATATACCCCTCACACTGATATACCCCCCCACTGATATACCCCCCCACACTGATATAACCCCCCCGCACTGATATAACCCCCACTGATATAACCCCCCCCCACTGGTATAACCCCCCCACTGATATAACCCCCCCCCGCACTAATATAACCCCCACTGATATAACCCCCCCCCCACTGGTATAACCCCCCCCGCACTGATATACTCCTCACACTGATATACTCCTCACACTGATATAACCCTCACACTGATATAACCCCCCCCACACTGATATAACCCCTCACACTGATATAATCCCTCACACTGATATAACCCCTCACACTGTTATAACCCCCCACACTGAGATACCCCTCACACTGATATAACCCCCCCACTGATATAACCCCTCACACTGATATAACCCTCACACTGATATAACCCTCACACTGATATACCCCCCCACTGATATAACCCCTCACACTGATATAACCCCTCACACTGATATAACCCTCACACTGACATACCCCTCACACTGATATAATCCCTCACACTGATATAACCCCTCACACTGTTATAACCCCCCACACTGAGATACCCCTCACACTGATATAACCCCCCCACTGATATAACCCCTCACACTGATATAACCCTCACACAGATATAACCCCTCACACTGATATAACCCTCACACTGATATAACCCTCACACTGATATAACCCCCCACACTGAGATACCCCTCACACTGATATAACCCCCCCACTGATATAACCCCTCACACTATTATACCCCCTCACACTAATATAACCCTCACACTGATATAACCCCTCGCACTGTTATAACCCCTCACACTGATATAACCCCCCACACTGAGATACCCCCCACACTGAGATACCCCCCACACTGATATAACCCCCCACACTGATATATCCCCTCACACTGATATATCCCCTCGCACTGATATACCCCTCACACTGATATAACCCTCACACCGATTTTCCCCTCACACTGATATACCCCTCACACTGATATAACCCCCCACACTGATATAACCCCCCACACTGATATAACCCTCACACTGATATAACCCCCCCACACTGATATACCCCCCACACTGATGTAACCCCCCAACACTGATATAACCCTCAAACTGATATAACCCCCCCACACTAGGATACCCCTCACACTGATATACCCCCCCCCCCACACTGATATAACACCCTCACACTGATATACCCCTCACACTGATAAATCCCTCACACTGATATAACCCCCACACTGATATACCCCTCACACTGATATAACCCCCTCACTGATATACCCCTCACACTGATATAACACCCTCACACTGAGATACCCCTCACACTGATATAACCCTCGCACTGATATAACCCCTCGCACTGATATAACCCCTCACACTGATATACTCCTCACACTGATATACCCCTCACACTGATATAACCCCTCACACTGATATAACCCCCACACTGAGATACGCCTCACACTGATATAACCCCTCACACTGATATTACCCCCACACTGACATACCCCTCACACTGATATAACCCCTCGCACTGATATAACCCCCACATTGATATACCCCTCACACTGATACACCGCTCACACTGATATACCCCTCACACTGATATAACCGTCACACTGATATACACCTCACACTATTATACCCCCTCACACTGATATAACCCTCACACTGATATCACCCCTCGCACTGTTATAACCCCTCACACTGATATAACCCCCCACACTGAGATACCCCCCACACTGAGATACCCCCCACACTGAGATACCCCCCACACTGAGATACCCCCCACACTGAGATACCCCCCACACTGATATAACCCTCACACTGATATAACCCTCACACTGATATAACCCCCCACACTGATATATCCCCTCGCACTGATATACCCCTCACCCTGATATAAACCCACACACTGATATACCCCTCACACTGATATACCGCTCACACTAATACAACCCCTCACACTGATATAAACCCCCACACTGATATACCCCTCACACTGATATTACCCCCCACACTGATATATCCCCTCACACTGATATAACCCCCCACACTGATATATCCCCTCGCACTGATATACCCCTCACACTGATATAACCCTCACACTGATGTACCCCTCACACTGATATACCCCTCACAATGATATAACCCCCCACACTGATATAACCCCCCACACTGATATAACCCTCACACTGATATAACCCCCCCACACTGATATACCCACCACACTGATATAACCCCTCCACACTGATATACCCCCCACACTGATATAACCCCCCACACTGATATACCCCACACACTGATAGAACCCCCCCACACTGATATACTCCTCACACTGATATACCCCCCCCACATTGATATAACCACCTCCACACTGATATACCCCCCATACTGATATAACCTCCACACTGATATACCCCTCACACTGATATTACCCCCACACTGACATACCCCTCACACTGATATAACCCCCCACACTGATATAACCCCCACATTGATATACCCCTCACACTGATACACCGCTCACACTGATATACCCCTCACACTGATATAACCGTCACACTGATATACACCTCACACTGATATACCCCCTCACACTGATATAACCCTCACACTGATATAACCCCTCGCACTGTTATAACCCCTCACACTGATATAACCCCCCACACTGAAATATCCCCCACACTGAGATACCCCTCACACTGATATAACCCTCACACTGATATAAGCCTCACACTGATATAACCCCTCACACTGAGATACCCCCCACACTGAGATACCCCTCACACTGATATAACCCTCACACTGATATAAGCCTCACACTGATATAACCCCTCACACTGATATAACCCCCCACACTGAGATACCCCTCACACTGATATAACCCTCACACTGATATACCCCCCCCCACATTGATATAACCCCACCCACACTGATATACCACTCACACTGATTTAACCCCCACACTGATATTCCCCTCACACTGATATAACCCCCACACTGATATACCCCTCACACTGATATAACCCCCACACTGAGATACCCCTCACAATGATATAACCCCTCGCACTGATATAACCCCCACACTGATATAACCCCTCGCACTGATGTAACCCCCACACTGATATACCCCTCACACTGATATACCCCTCACACTGACATATCCCTCACACTGATATAACCCTCACACTGATATAACCCTCTCACACTGAGATACCCCTCACACTGATATAACCCTCACACTGATATAACCCCTCACACTGATATAACCCCCCACACTGAGATACCCCTCACATTGATATAACCCTCACACTGATAAAACCCTCACACTGATATAACCCTCACACTGATATAACCCTCACACCGATCTTCCCCTCACACTGATATACCCCTCACACTGATATAACCCCCCCACACTGATATACCCCCCACACTGATATAACCCCCCCACACTGATATACCCCAAACACTGATATAACCCCCCGACATTGATATAACCTCCCCCACACTGATATACCCCCCATACTGATGTAACCTCCACACTGATATACCCCTCACACTGATATTACCCCCACACTGACATACCCCTCACACTGATATAACCCCTCGCACTGATATAACCCCCACATTGATATACCCCTCACACTGATATAACCGTCACACTGATATACACCTCACACTATTATACCCCCTCACACTGATATAACCCTCGCACTGTTATAACCCCTCACACTGATATAACCCCCCACACTGAGATACCCCCCACACTGAGATACCCCCCACACTGATATAACCCCCCACACTGATATATCCCCTCACACTGATATAACCCCCCACACTGATATATCCCCTCGCACTGATATACCCCTCACACTGATATAACCCTCACACTGATATAACCCTCACAATGTTATAACCCCCCCACACTGATATAACCCTCACAATGTTATAACCCCCCCACACTGATATACCCCCCACACTGATATAACCCCCCCACACTGATATACCCCACACACTGATATAACCCCCCCACACTGTGATACCCCTCACACTGATATACCCCCCCGACATTGATATAACCTCCCCCACACTGATATACCCCCCATACTGATATAACCTCCACACTGATATACCCCTCGCACTGATATTACCCCCACACTGACATGCCCCTCACACTGATATAACCCCTCGCACTGATATAACCCCCACACTGATATAACCCCTCACACTGATATTACCCCCACACTGACATGCCCCTCACACTGATATAACCCCTCGCACTGATATAACCCCCACACTGACATGCCCCTCACACTGATATAACCCCTCGCACTGATATTACCCCCACACTGACATACCCCTCACACTGATATAACCCCTCGCACTGATATAACCCCCACATTGATATACCCCTCACACTGATACACCGCTCACACTGATATACCCCTCACACTGATATAACCGTCACACTGATATACACCTCACACTATTATACCCCCTCACACTGATATAACCCTCACACTGATATCACCCCTCGCACTGTTATAACCCCTCACACTGATATAACCCCCCACACTGAGATACCCCCCACACTGAGATACCCCCCACACTGAGATACCCCCCACACTGATATAACCCTCACACTGATATAACCCTCACACTGATATAACCTCCCACACTGATATACCCCTCCCACTGACATACCCCTCACACTGATATAAACCCCCACACTGATATACCCCTCACACTGATATAACCCCCCACACTGATATATCCCCCACACTGATATATCCCCTCGCACTGATATAACCCCCACACTGATATAACCCCCACACTGATATACCCCTCACACTGATATAAACCCCCACACTGATATACCCCTCACACTGATATAACCCCCACACTGATATACCCCTCACACTGATATAACCCCCACACTGATATACCCCTCACACTGATATAACACCCTCACACTGAGATACCCCTCACACTGATATAACCCCTCGCACTGATATAACCCCTCACACTGATATAACCCTCCCACACTGATATACCCCCCACACTGATATAACCCCCCCACACTGATATAACCCCCCCACACTGATATACCCCCCACACTGATATAACCCCCCCACACTGATATACCCCCCACACTGATATACCCCCCACACTGATATAACCCCCCCACACTGATATACCCCCCACACTGATATAACCCCCCAAACTGATATACCCCACACACTTATAGAAACCCCCCACACTGAGATACCCCTCACACTGATATACCCCCCCCACATTGATATAACCCCCCCCACACTGATATACCACCCATACTGATATAACCTCCACACTGATATACCCCTCACACTGATATTACCCCCACACTGACATACCCCTCACACTGATATAACCCCTCGCACTGATATAACCCCCACATTGATATACCCCTCACACTGATACACCGCTCACACTGATATACCCCTCACACTGATATAACCGTCACACTGATATACACCTCACACTGATATACCCCCTCACACTGATATAACCCTCACACTGATATAACCCCTCGCACTGATATACCCCCTCACACTGATATAACCATCACACTGATATAACCCCTCGCACTGAGATACGCCCCACACTGATATAACCCTCACACTGATATACCCCTCACACTGATATACCCCCTCACACTCATACATAACCCTCACACTGATGTACCCCCCCACACTGAGATACCCCCCACACTGATCTAACCCCCACACTGATATACCCCTCACACTGATACAACCCTCTCACACTGATACAACCCTCTCACACTGAGATACCCCTCACACTGATATAACCCCCCACACTGATATAAGCCCCCACACTGATATAACCCTCTCACACTGAGATACCCCTCACACTGATATAACCCTCACCCTGATATAAACCCCCACACTGATATACCCCTCACACTGATATAACCCTCACACTGATATACCCCTCACACTGATATACCCCTCACACTGATATAACCCCCCATACTGATATAACCCCACACTGATTTAACCCCCCACACTGAGATACCCCTCACACTGATATAACCCTCACACTGATATACCCCCCTCACATTGATATAACCCCACCCACACTGATATACCCCTCACACTGATATAACCCCTCACACTGATATACCCCCTCACACTGATATAACCCTCACCCTGATATAAACCCCCACACTGATATACCCCTCACACTGATATAACCCCCCACACTGATATATCCCCTCACACTGATATAACCCCCCACACTGATATATCCCCTCACACTGATATACCACTCACACTGATATAACCCCCCACACTGATATAACCCCCCCACACTGATATACCTCCCACACTGATATACCCCCCACACTGATATAACGCCCCCCACACTGATATACCCCCCCCCACACTGAGATACCCCTCACACTGATATAACCCTCACACTGATATAACCCTCACACTGATATAACCCTCACACTGATATAACCCCCCACACTGATATACCCCTCACACTGATATAACCCTCACACTGATATAACCCCTCATACTGATATATCCCCTCACACTGATATACCCCTCACACTGATATAACCCTCAAACTGATATAACCCCCCCACACTGAGATACCCCTCACAATGATATACCCCCCCCCACATTGATATAACCCCACCCACACTGATATACCCCTCACACTGATAAACCCCTCACACTGATATAACCCCCACACTGATATACCCCTCACACTGATATAACCCCCTCACTGATATACCCCCCACACTGATATAACACCCTCACACTGAGATACCCCTCACACTGATATAACCCTCACACTGATATAACCCCTCACACTGATGTACCCCTCACACTGACATACCCCTCACACTGATATAACCCTCACACTGATGTAACCCTCTCACACTGAGATACCCCTCACACTGATATAACCCTCACACTGATATAACCCCTCACACTGATATAACCCCCCACACTGATATAACCCCCCACACTGAGATACCCCTCACACTGATATAACCCTCACACTGATATAACCCCCCACACTGATATACCCCTCACACTGATATAACCCATACACTGATATAACCCCTCACACTGATATAAACCCCCACACTGATATACCCCTCACACTGATATAACCCCCCACACTGATATATCCCCTCACACTGATATAACCCCCCACACTGATATAACCCCCCACACTGATATATCCCCTCGCACTGATATACCCCTCACACTGATATAACCCTCACACTGATATACCCCTCACACTGATATACCCCTCACACTGATATAACCCTCACCCTGATATAAACCCACACACTGATATACCCCCCACACTGATATAACCCCCCCACACTGATATACCCCAAACACTGATATAACCCCCCGACATTGATATAACCTCCCCCACACTGATATACCCCCCATACTGATGTAACCTCCACACTGATATACCCCTCACACTGATATTACCCCCACACTGACATACCCCTCACACTGATATAACCCCTCGCACTGATATAACCCCCACATTGATATACCCCTCACACTGATATAACCGTCACACTGATATACACCTCACACTATTATACCCCCTCACACTGATATAACCCTCGCACTGTTATAACCCCTCACACTGATATAACCCCCCACACTGAGATACCCCCCACACTGAGATACCCCCCACACTGATATAACCCCCCACACTGATATATCCCCTCACACTGATATAACCCCCCACACTGATATATCCCCTCGCACTGATATACCCCTCACACTGATATAACCCTCACACTGATATAACCCTCACAATGTTATAACCCCCCCACACTGATATAACCCTCACAATGTTATAACCCCCCCACACTGATATACCCCCCACACTGATATAACCCCCCCACACTGATATACCCCACACACTGATATAACCCCCCCACACTGTGATACCCCTCACACTGATATACCCCCCCGACATTGATATAACCTCCCCCACACTGATATACCCCCCATACTGATATAACCTCCACACTGATATACCCCTCGCACTGATATTACCCCCACACTGACATGCCCCTCACACTGATATAACCCCTCGCACTGATATAACCCCCACACTGATATAACCCCTCACACTGATATTACCCCCACACTGACATGCCCCTCACACTGATATAACCCCTCGCACTGATATAACCCCCACACTGACATGCCCCTCACACTGATATAACCCCTCGCACTGATATTACCCCCACACTGACATACCCCTCACACTGATATAACCCCTCGCACTGATATAACCCCCACATTGATATACCCCTCACACTGATACACCGCTCACACTGATATACCCCTCACACTGATATAACCGTCACACTGATATACACCTCACACTATTATACCCCCTCACACTGATATAACCCTCACACTGATATCACCCCTCGCACTGTTATAACCCCTCACACTGATATAACCCCCCACACTGAGATACCCCCCACACTGAGATACCCCCCACACTGAGATACCCCCCACACTGATATAACCCTCACACTGATATAACCCTCACACTGATATAACCTCCCACACTGATATACCCCTCCCACTGACATACCCCTCACACTGATATAAACCCCCACACTGATATACCCCTCACACTGATATAACCCCCCACACTGATATATCCCCCACACTGATATATCCCCTCGCACTGATATAACCCCCACACTGATATAACCCCCACACTGATATACCCCTCACACTGATATAAACCCCCACACTGATATACCCCTCACACTGATATAACCCCCACACTGATATACCCCTCACACTGATATAACCCCCACACTGATATACCCCTCACACTGATATAACACCCTCACACTGAGATACCCCTCACACTGATATAACCCCTCGCACTGATATAACCCCTCACACTGATATAACCCTCCCACACTGATATACCCCCCACACTGATATAACCCCCCCACACTGATATAACCCCCCCACACTGATATACCCCCCACACTGATATAACCCCCCCACACTGATATACCCCCCACACTGATATACCCCCCACACTGATATAACCCCCCCACACTGATATACCCCCCACACTGATATAACCCCCCAAACTGATATACCCCACACACTTATAGAAACCCCCCACACTGAGATACCCCTCACACTGATATACCCCCCCCACATTGATATAACCCCCCCCACACTGATATACCACCCATACTGATATAACCTCCACACTGATATACCCCTCACACTGATATTACCCCCACACTGACATACCCCTCACACTGATATAACCCCTCGCACTGATATAACCCCCACATTGATATACCCCTCACACTGATACACCGCTCACACTGATATACCCCTCACACTGATATAACCGTCACACTGATATACACCTCACACTGATATACCCCCTCACACTGATATAACCCTCACACTGATATAACCCCTCGCACTGATATACCCCCTCACACTGATATAACCATCACACTGATATAACCCCTCGCACTGAGATACGCCCCACACTGATATAACCCTCACACTGATATACCCCTCACACTGATATACCCCCTCACACTCATACATAACCCTCACACTGATGTACCCCCCCACACTGAGATACCCCCCACACTGATCTAACCCCCACACTGATATACCCCTCACACTGATACAACCCTCTCACACTGATACAACCCTCTCACACTGAGATACCCCTCACACTGATATAACCCCCCACACTGATATAAGCCCCCACACTGATATAACCCTCTCACACTGAGATACCCCTCACACTGATATAACCCTCACCCTGATATAAACCCCCACACTGATATACCCCTCACACTGATATAACCCTCACACTGATATACCCCTCACACTGATATACCCCTCACACTGATATAACCCCCCATACTGATATAACCCCACACTGATTTAACCCCCCACACTGAGATACCCCTCACACTGATATAACCCTCACACTGATATACCCCCCTCACATTGATATAACCCCACCCACACTGATATACCCCTCACACTGATATAACCCCTCACACTGATATACCCCCTCACACTGATATAACCCTCACCCTGATATAAACCCCCACACTGATATACCCCTCACACTGATATAACCCCCCACACTGATATATCCCCTCACACTGATATAACCCCCCACACTGATATATCCCCTCACACTGATATACCACTCACACTGATATAACCCCCCACACTGATATAACCCCCCCACACTGATATACCTCCCACACTGATATACCCCCCACACTGATATAACGCCCCCCACACTGATATACCCCCCCCCACACTGAGATACCCCTCACACTGATATAACCCTCACACTGATATAACCCTCACACTGATATAACCCTCACACTGATATAACCCTCACACTGATATAACCCCCCACACTGATATACCCCTCACACTGATATAACCCTCACACTGATATAACCCCTCATACTGATATATCCCCTCACACTGATATACCCCTCACACTGATATAACCCTCAAACTGATATAACCCCCCCACACTGAGATACCCCTCACAATGATATACCCCCCCCCACATTGATATAACCCCACCCACACTGATATACCCCTCACACTGATAAACCCCTCACACTGATATAACCCCCACACTGATATACCCCTCACACTGATATAACCCCCTCACTGATATACCCCCCACACTGATATAACACCCTCACACTGAGATACCCCTCACACTGATATAACCCTCACACTGATATAACCCCTCACACTGATATACCCCTCACACTGACATACCCCTCACACTGATATAACCCTCACACTGATGTAACCCTCTCACACTGAGATACCCCTCACACTGATATAACCCTCACACTGATATAACCCCTCACACTGATATAACCCCCCACACTGATATAACCCCCCACACTGAGATACCCCTCACACTGATATAACCCTCACACTGATATAACCCCCCACACTGATATACCCCTCACACTGATATAACCCATACACTGATATAACCCCTCACACTGATATAAACCCCCACACTGATATACCCCTCACACTGATATAACCCCCCACACTGATATATCCCCTCACACTGATATAACCCCCCACACTGATATAACCCCCCACACTGATATATCCCCTCGCACTGATATACCCCTCACACTGATATAACCCTCACACTGATATACCCCTCACACTGATATACCCCTCACACTGATATAACCCTCACCCTGATATAAACCCACACACTGATATACCCCTCACACTGATATAACCCTCACACTGATATACCCCTCACACTGATATACCCCTCACACTGATATAACCCCTCACACTGATATAACCCTGACACTGATATATCCCTCACACTGATATACCCCTCACACTGATATAACCCCCCATGCTGATATAACCCCACACTGATTTAACCCCCACACTGATATAACCCCCCCACACTGATATATCCCCCACACTGATATAACCCCCCCACACTGATATACCCCCCACACTGATATAACCCCCCCACACTGATATACCCCCCACACTGATATAACCCCCCCACTCTGAGAAAACCCTCACACTGATATACCGCCCCCCCCACATTGATATAACCCCACCCACACTGATATACCGCTCACACTGATAAACCCCTCACACTGATATAACCCCCACACTGATATACCCCTCACACTGATATAACCCCCACACTGAGATACCCCTCACACTGATATACCCCTCACACTGACATAACCCCCCACACTGATATAACCCCACCACACTGATATAACCCCCCCCACACTGATTTACCCCTCACACTGATATTACCCCCACACTGATATTTCCCTCACACTGATATAACCCCCACACTGATATACCCCTCACACTGATATAACCCCCACACTGACATACCCCTCACACTGATATAACCCCTCGCACTGATATAACCCCCACATTGATATACCCCTCACACTGATACACCGCTCACACTGATATACCCCTCACACTGATATAACCGTCACACTGATATACACCTCACACTGATATACCCCCTCACACTGATATAACCCTCACACTGATATAACCCCTCGCACTGATATACCCCCTCACACTGATATAACCATCACACTGATATAACCCCTCGCACTGAGATACGCCCCACACTGATATAACCCTCACACTGATATACCCCTCACACTGATATACCCCCTCACACTCATATATAACCCTCACACTGATGTACCCCCCCACACTGAGATACCCCCCACACTGATCTAACCCCCACACTGATATACCCCTCACACTGATACAACCCTCTCACACTGATACAACCCTCTCACACTGAGATACCCCTCACACTGATATAACCCCCCACACTGATATAAGCCCCCACACTGATATAACCCTCTCACACTGAGATACCCCTCACACTGATATAACCCTCACCCTGATATAAACCCCCACACTGATATACCCCTCACACTGATATAACCCTCACACTGATATACCCCTCACACTGATATACCCCTCACACTGATATAACCCCCCATACTGATATAACCCCACACTGATTTAACCCCCCACACTGAGATACCCCTCACACTGATATAACCCTCACACTGATATACCCCCCTCACATTGATATAACCCCACCCACACTGATATACCCCTCGCACTGATATAACCCCCACACTGATATACCCCTCACACTGATATACCCCTCACACTGATATAACCCCTCACACTGATATACCCCCTCACACTGATATAACCCTCACCCTGATATAAACCCCCACACTGATATACCCCTCACACTGATATAACCCCCCACACTGATATATCCCCTCACACTGATATAACCCCCCACACTGATATATCCCCTCACACTGATATACCCCTCACACTGATATAACCCCCCACACTGATATAACCCCCCCACACTGATATACCTCCCACACTGATATACCCCCCACACTGATATAACGCCCCCCACACTGATATACCCCCCCCCACACTGAGATACCCCTCACACTGATATAACCCTCACACTGATATAACCCTCACACTGATATAACCCTCACACTGATATAACCCCCCACACTGATATACCCCTCACACTGATATAACCCTCACAGTGATATAACCCCTCATACTGATATATCCCCTCACACTGATATACCCCTCACACTGATATAACCCCCCACACTGATATAACCCTCAAACTGATATAACCCCCCCACACTGAGATACCCCTCACAATGATATACCCCCCCCACATTGATATAACCCCACCCACACTGATATACCCCTCACACTGATAAACCCCTCACACTGATATAACCCCCACACTGATATACCCCTCACACTGATATAACCCCCTCACTGATATACCCCTCACACTGATATAACACCCTCACACTGAGATACCCCTCACACTGATATAACCCTCACACTGATATAACCCCTCACACTGATATACCCCTCACACTGACATACCCCTCACACTGATATAACCCTCACACTGATGTAACCCTCTCACACTGAGATACCCCTCACACTGATATAACCCTCACACTGATATAACCCCTCACACTGATATAACCCCCCACACTGATATAACCCCCCACACTGAGATACCCCTCACACTGAGATACCCCTCACACTGAGATACCCCTCACACTGAGATACCCCTCACACTGATATAACCCTCACACTGATATAACCCTCACACTGATATACCCCTCACACTGATATACCCCTCACACTGATATAACCCTCACCCTGATATAAACCCACACACTGATATACCCCTCACACTGATATAACCCTCACACTGATATACCCCTCACACTGATATAACCCCTCACACTGATATAACCCCTCACACTGATATAACCCTGACACTGATATATCCCTCACACTGATATACCCCTCACACTGATATAACCCCCATGCTGATATAACCCCACACTGATTTAACCCCCACACTGATATAACCCCCCCACACTGATATATCCCCCACACTGATATAACCCCCCCACACTGATATACCCCCCACACTGATATAACCCCCCCACACTGATATACCCCCCACACTGATATAACCCCCCCACTCTGAGAAAACCCTCACACTGATATACCGCCCCCCCCACATTGATATAACCCCACCCACACTGATATACCGCTCACACTGATAAACCCCTCACACTGATATAACCCCCACACTGATATACCCCTCACACTGATATAACCCTCTCACTCTGAGATACCCCTCACACTGATATAATCCTCACACTGATATAACCCCTCAGACTGATATAACCCCTCGCACTGATATACCCCCCTCACATTGATATAACCCTACCCACACTGATATGCCCCTCACACTGATATACCCCTCACACTGATATAACCCCCACACTGATATACCCCTCACACTGATATAACCCCCACACTGAGATACCCCTCACACTGATATACCCCTCACACTGACATAACCCCCCACACTGATATAACCCCCCCACACTGATATAACCCCCCCCACACTGATTTACCCCTCACACTGATATTACCCCCACACTGATATTTCCCTCACACTGATATAACCCCCACACTGATATACCCCTCACACTGATATAACCCCCACACTGAGCTACCCCTCACACTGATATAACACCTCACACTGATATAACCCCCACACTGATATACCCCTCACACTGATATACCCCTCACACTGATATACCCCTCACACTGACATATCCCTCACACTGATATAACCCTCACACTGATATTACCCTCTTACACTGAGATACCCCTCGCACTGATATAACACTCACACTGATATAACCCCTCACACTGATATAACCCCCCACACTGATATAACCCCCCACACTGATATACCCCTCACACTGATATAACCCATACACTGATATAACCCCTCACACTGATATAAACCCCCACACTGATATACCCCTCACACTAATACAACCCCTCACACTGATATAAACCCCCACACTGATATACCCCTCACAATGATATAACCCCCCACACTGATATACCCCTCACACTGATATACCCCTCACACTGACATATCCCTCACACTGATATAACCCTCACACTGATATTACCCTCTTACACTGAGATACCCCTCGCACTGATATAACACTCACACTGATATAACCCCTCACACTGATATAACCCCCCACACTGATATAACCCCCCACACTGATATTACCCCCCACACTGATATATCCCCTCACACTGATATAACCCCCCACACTGATATATCCCCTCGCACTGATATACCCCTCACACTGATATAACCCTCACACTGATATACCCCTCACACTGATATACCCCTCACAATGATATAACCCCCCACACTGATATAACCCCCCACACTGATATAACCCTCACACTGATATAACCCCCCCACACTGATATACCCCCCACACTGATATATCCCCTCACACTGATATACCCCTCACACTGATATAACCCCCCACACTGATATAACCCCCCCACACTGAGATACCCCTCACACTGATATAACCCCCCACACTGATATAAGCCCCCACACTGATATAACCCTCTCACACTGAGATACCCCTCACATTGATATAACCCTCACCCTGATATAAACCCCCACACTGATATACCCCTCACACTGATATACCCCTCACACTGATATAACCCTCACACTGATATACCCCTCACACTGATATACCCCTCACACTGATATACCCCTCACACTGATATAACCCCCCATACTGATATAACCCTCACACTGATATAACCCCTCATACTGATATATCCCCTCACACTGATATACCCCTCACACTGATATAACCCCCCACACTGATATAACCCTCAAACTGATATAACCCCCCCACACTGAGATACCCCTCACAATGATATACCCCCCCCCACATTGATATAACCCCACCCACACTGATATACCCCTCACACTGATATAATCCCCTCACTGATATACCCCTCACACTGATATAACACCCTCACACTGAGATACCCCTCACACTGATATAACCCTCACACTGATATAACCCCTCGCACTGATATAACCCCTCACACTGATATACTCCTCACACTGATATACCCCTCACACTGATATAACCCCTCACACTGATATAACCCCCCACACTGAGATACCCCTCACACTGATATAACTCTCACACTGATATACCCCACCCACATTGATATAACCCCACCCACACTGATATAACCCCCACACTGAGATACGCCTCACACTGATATAACCCCTCGCACTGATACAACTCCCACACTAATATACCCCTCACACTGATATACCCCTCACACTGACATACCCCTCACACTGATATAACCCTCACACTGATGTAACCCTCTCACACTGAGATACCCCTCACACTGATATAACCCTCACACTGATATAACCCCTCGCACTGTTATAACCCCTCACACTGATATAACCCCCCACACTGAAATATCCCCCACACTGAGATACCCCTCACACTGATATAACCCTCACACTGATATAAGCCTCACACTGATATAACCCCTCACACTGAGATACCCCCCACACTGAGATACCCCTCACACTGATATAACCCTCACACTGATATAAGCCTCACACTGATATAACCCCTCACACTGATATAACCCCCCACACTGAGATACCCCTCACACTGATATAACCCTCACACTGATATACCCCCCCCCACATTGATATAACCCCACCCACACTGATATACCACTCACACTGATTTAACCCCCACACTGATATTCCCCTCACACTGATATAACCCCCACACTGATATACCCCTCACACTGATATAACCCCCACACTGAGATACCCCTCACAATGATATAACCCCTCGCACTGATATAACCCCCACACTGATATAACCCCTCGCACTGATGTAACCACCACACTGATATACCCCTCACACTGATATACCCCTCACACTGACATATCCCTCACACTGATATAACCCTCACACTGATATAACCCTCACACTGATATAACCCCCCCACACTGATATACCCCCCACACTGATATAACCCCTCCACACTGATATACCCCCCACACTGATATAACCCCCCCACACTGATATACCCCAAACACTGATATAACCCCCCCACACTGAGATACCCCTCACACTGATATACCCCCCCGACATTGATATAACCTCCCTCACACTGATATAACCCCCACACTGAGATACCCCTCACAATGATATAACCCCTCGCACTGATATAACCCCCACATTGATAGACCCCTCACACTGATACACCGCTCACACTGATATACCCCTCACACTGATATAACCGTCACACTGATATACACCTCACACTATTATACCCCCTCACACTGATATAACCCTCACACTGATATAACCCCTCGCACTGTTATAACCCCTCACACTGATATAACCCCCCACACTGAGATACCCCCCACACTGAGATACCCCCCACACTGATATAACCCCCCACACTGATATATCCCCTCACACTGATATAACCCCCCACACTGATATATCCCCTCGCACTGATATATCCCTCACACTGATATACCCCTCACACTGATATACCCCTCACACTGATATACCCCTCACACTGATATACCCCTCACACTGATATACCCCTCACACTGATATATCCCCTCGCACTGATATATCCCTCACACTGATATACCCCTCACACCGATCTTCCCCTCACACTGATATACCCCTCACACTGATATAACCCCCCACACTGATATAACCCTCACAATGTTATAACCCCCCCACACTGATATACACCCCACACTGATATAACCCCCCCACACTGATATACCCCACACACTGATATAACCCCCCCACACTGTGATACCCCTCACACTGATATACCCCCCCGACATTGATATAACCTCCCCCACACTGATATACCCCCCATACTGATATAACCTCCACACTGATATACCCCTCGCACTGATATTACCCCCACACTGACATGCCCCTCACACTGATATAACCCCTCGCACTGATATAACCCCCACACTGATATAACCCCTCACACTGATATTACCCCCACACTGACATACCCCTCACACTGATATAACCCCTCGCACTGATATAACCCCCACATTGATATACCCCTCACACTGATACACCGCTCACACTGATATACCCCTCACACTGATATACACCTCACACTATTATACCCCCTCACACTGATATAACCCTCACACTGATATCACCTCTCGCACTGTTATAACCCCTCACACTGATATAACCCCCCACACTGAGATACCCCCCACACTGAGATACCCCCCAGACTGAGATACCCCCCACACTGAGATACCCCCCACACTGAGATACCCCCCACACTGATATAACCCTCACACTGATATAACCCTCACACTGATATAACCTCCCACACTGATATACCCCTCCCACTGACATACCCCTCACACTGATATAAACCCCCACACTGATATACCCCCCACACTGATATAACCCCCCCACACTGATATACCCCCCACACTGATATAACCCCCCCACACTGATATACCCCCCACACTGATATAACCCCCCAAACTGATATACCCCACACACTTATAGAAACCCCCCACACTGAGATACCCCTCACACTGATATACCCCCCCACATTGATATAACCCCCCCCACACTGATATACCACCCATACTGATATAACCTCCACACTGATATACCCCTCACACTGATATTACCCCCACACTGACATACCCCTCACACTGATATAACCCCTCGCACTGATATAACCCCCACATTGATATACCCCTCACACTGATACACCGCTCCCACTGATATACCCCTCACACTGATATAACCGTCACACTGATATACACCTCACACTGATATACCCCCTCACACTGATATAACCCTCACACTGATATAACCCCTCGCACTGATATACCCCCTCACACTGATATAACCATCACACTGATATAACCCCTCGCACTGAGATACGCCCCACACTGATATACCCCCTCACACTCATATATAACCCTCACACTGATGTACCCCCCCACACTGAGATACCCCCCACACTGATCTAACCCCCACACTGATATACCCCTCACACTGATACAACCCTCTCACACTGATACAACCCTCTCACACTGAGATACCCCTCACACTGATATAACCCCCCACACTGATATAAGCCCCCACACTGATATAACCCTCTCACACTGAGATACCCCTCACACTGATATAACCCTCACCCTGATATAAACCCCCACACTGATATACCCCTCACACTGATATACCCCTCACACTGATATAACCCTCACACTGATATACCCCTCACACTGATATACCCCTCACACTGATATACCCCTCACACTGATATAACCCCCCATACTGATATAACCCCACACTGATTTAACCCCCCACACTGAGATACCCCTCACACTGATATAACCCTCACACTGATATACCCCCCTCACATTGATATAACCCCACCCACACTGATATACCCCTCGCACTGATATAACCCCCACACTGATATACCCCTCACACTGATATACCCCTCACACTGATATAACCCCTCACACTGATATACCCCCTCACACTGATATAACCCTCACCCTGATATAAACCCCCACACTGATATACCCCTCACACTGATATAACCCCCCACACTGATATATCCCCTCACACTGATATAACCACCCACACTGATATATCCCCTCACACTGATATACCCCTCACACTGATATAACCCCCCACACTGATATAACCCCCCCACACTGATATACCTCCCACACTGATATACCCCCCACACTGATATAACGCCCCCCACACTGATATACCCCCCCCCCACACTGAGATACCCCTCACACTGATATAACCCTCACACTGATATAACCCTCACACTGATATAACCCTCACACTGATATAACCCTCACACTGATATAACCCCCCACACTGATATACCCCTCACACTGATATAACCCTCACACTGATATAACCCCTCATACTGATATATCCCCTCACACTGATATACCCCTCACACTGATATAACCCCCCACACTGATATAACCCTCAAACTGATATAACCCCCCCACACTGAGATACCCCTCACAATGATATACCCCCCCCCCACATTGATATAACCCCACCCACACTGATATACCCCTCACACTGATAAACCCCTCACACTGATATAACCCCCACACTGATATAACCCCCTCACTGATATACCCCTCACACTGATATAACACCCTCACACTGAGATACCCCTCACACTGATATAACCCCTCACACTGATATAACCCCTCACACTGATATACCCCTCACACTGACATACCCCTCACACTGATATAACCCTCACACTGATGTAACCCTCTCACACTGAGATACCCCTCACACTGATATAACCCTCACACTGATATAACCCCTCACACTGATATAACCCCCCACACTGATATAACCCCCCACACTGAGATACCCCTCACACTGATATAACCCTCACACTGATATAACCCCCCACACTGATATACCCCTCACACTGATATAACCCATACACTGATATAACCCCTCACACTGATATAAACCCCCACACTGATATACCCCTCACACTGATATAACCCCCCACACTGATATATCCCCTCACACTGATATAACCCCCCACACTGATATATCCCCTCGCACTGATATACCCCTCACACTGATATAACCCTCACACTGATATACCCCTCACACTGATATACCCCTCACACTGATATAACCCTCACCCTGATATAAACCCACACACTGATATACCCCTCACACTGATATAACCCTCACACTGATATACCCCTCACACTGATATACCCCTCACACTGATATAACCCTGACACTGATATATCCCTCACACTGATATACCCCTCACACTGATATAACCCCCCATGCTGATATACCCCCACACTGATATAACCCCCCCACACTGATATAACCCCCCCACACTGATATATCCCCCACACTGATATAACCCCCCCACACTGATATACCCCTCACACTGATATAACCCTCTCACTCTGAGATACCCCTCACACTGATATAATCCTCACACTGATATAACCCCTCAGACTGATATAACCCCTCGCACTGATATACCCCCCTCACATTGATATAACCCTACCCACACTGATATGCCCCTCACACTGATATACCCCTCACACTGATATAACCCCCACACTGATATACCCCTCACACTGATATAACCCCCACACTGAGATACCCCTCACACTGATATACCCCTCACACTGACATAACCCCCCACACTGATATAACCCCCCCACACTGATATAACCCCCCCCACACTGATTTACCCCTCACACTGATATTACCCCCATACTGATATTTCCCTCACACTGATATAACCCCCACACTGATATACCCCTCACACTGATATAACCCCCACACTGAGATACCCCTCACACTGATATACCCCTCACACTGACATATCCCTCACACTGATATAACCCTCACACTGATATTACCCTCTTACACTGAGATACCCCTCGCACTGATATAACACTCACACTGATATAACCCCTCACACTGATATAACCCCCCACACTGATATAACCCCCCACACTGATATACCCCTCACACTGATATAACCCATACACTGATATAACCCCTCACACTGATATAAACCCCCACACTGATATACCCCTCACACTAATACAACCCCTCACACTGATATAAACCCCCACACTGATATACCCCTCACACTGATATTACCCCCCACACTGATATATCCCCTCACACTGATATAACCCCCCACACTGATATATCCCCTCGCACTGATATACCCCTCACACTGATATAACCCTCACACTGATATACCCCTCACACTGATATACCCCTCACAATGATATAACCCCCCACACTGATATAACCCCCCACACTGATATAACCCTCACACTGATATAACCCCCCCACACTGATATACCCCCCACACTGATATATCCCCTCACACTGATATACCCCTCACACTGATATAACCCCCCACACTGATATAACCCCCCCACACTGAGATACCCCTCACACTGATATAACCCCCCACACTGATATAAGCCCCCACACTGATATAACCCTCTCACACTGAGATACCCCTCACATTGATATAACCCTCACCCTGATATAAACCCCCACACTGATATACCCCTCACACTGATATAACCCTCACACTGATATACCCCTCACACTGATATACCCCTCACACTGATATACCCCTCACACTGATATAACCCCCCATACTGATATAACCCTCACACTGATATAACCCCTCATACTGATATATCCCCTCACACTGATATACCCCTCACACTGATATAACCCCCCACACTGATATAACCCTCAAACTGATATAACCCCCCCACACTGAGATACCCCTCACAATGATATACCCCCCCCCCCCACATTGATATAACCCCACCCACACTGATATACCCCTCACACTGATAAACCCCTCACACTGATATAACCCCCACACTGATATACCCCTCACACTGATATAACCCCCTCACTGATATACCCCTCACACTGATATAACACCCTCACACTGAGATACCCCTCACACTGATATAACCCCTCACACTGATATAACCCCTCACACTGATATACCCCTCACACTGACATACCCCTCACACTGATATAACCCTCACACTGATGTAACCCTCTCACACTGAGATACCCCTCACACTGATATAACCCTCACACTGATATAACCCCTCACACTGATATAACCCCCCACACTGATATAACCCCCCACACTGAGATACCCCTCACACTGATATAACCCTCACACTGATATAACCCCCCACACTGATATACCCCTCACACTGATATAACCCATACACTGATATAACCCCTCACACTGATATAAACCCCCACACTGATATACCCCTCACACTGATATAACCCCCCACACTGATATATCCCCTCACACTGATATAACCCCCCACACTGATATATCCCCTCGCACTGATATACCCCTCACACTGATATAGCCCTCACACTGATATACCCCTCACACTGATATACCCCTCACACTGATATAACCCCTCACACTGATATAACCCTGACACTGATATATCCCTCACACTGATATACCCCTCACACTGATATAACCCCCCATGCTGATATACCCCCACACTGATATAACCCCCCCACACTGATATAACCCCCCCACACTGATATATCCCCCACACTGATATAACCCCCCCACACTGATATACCCCCCACACTGATATAACCCCCCCACACTGATATACCCCCCACACTGATATAACCCCCCCACTCTGAGAAAACCCTCACACTGATATACCGCCCCCCCCACATTGATATAACCCCACCCACACTGATAAACCCCTCACACTGATAAACCCCTCACACTGATATAACCCCCACACTGATATACCCCTCACACTGATATAACCCTCTCACTCTGAGATACCCCTCACACTGATATAATCCTCACACTGATATAACCCCTCAGACTGATATAACCCCTAGCACTGATATACCCCCCTCACATTGATATAACCCTACCCACACTGATATGCCCCTCACACTGATATACCCCTCACACTGATATAACCCCCACACTGATATACCCCTCACACTGATATAACCCCCACACTGAGATACCCCTCACACTGATATACCCCTCACACTGACATAACCCCCCACACTGATATAACCCCCCCACACTGATATAACCCCCCCCACACTGATTTACCCCTCACACTGATATTACCCCCATACTGATATTTCCCTCACACTGATATAACCCCCACACTGATATACCCCTCACACTGATATAACCCCCACACTGAGATACCCCTCACACTGATATAACACCTCACACTGATATAACCCCCACACTGATATACCCCTCACACTGATATACCCCTCACACTGACATATCCCTCACACTGATATAACCCTCACACTGATATTACCCTCTTACACTGAGATACCCCTCGCACTGATATAACACTCACACTGATATAACCCCTCACACTGATATAACCCCCCACACTGATATAACCGCCCACACTGATATACCCCTCACACTGATATAACCCATACACTGATATAACCCCTCACACTGATATAAACCCCCACACTGATATACCCCTCACACTAATACAACCCCTCACACTGATATAAACCCCCACACTGATATACCCCTCACACTGATATTACCCCCCACACTGATATATCCCCTCACACTGATATAACCCCCCACACTGATATATCCCCTCGCACTGATATACCCCTCACACTGATATAACCCTCACACTGATATACCCCTCACACTGATATACCCCTCACAATGATATAACCCCCCACACTGATATAACCCCCCACACTGATATAACCCCCCCACACTGATATACCCCCCACACTGATATATCCCCTCACACTGATATACTCCTCACACTGATATAACCCCCCACACTGATATAACCCCCCCACACTGAGATACCCCTCACACTGATATAACCCCCCACACTGATATAAGCCCCCACACTGATATAACCCTCTCACACTGAGATACCCCTCACATTGATATAACCCTCACCCTGATATAAACCCCCACACTGATATACCCCTCACACTGATATAACCCTCACACTGATATACCCCTCACACTGATATACCCCTCACACTGATATACCCCTCACACTGATATAACCCCCATACTGATATAACCCTCACACTGATATAACCCCTCATACTGATATATCCCCTCACACTGATATACCCCTCACACTGATATAACCCCCCACACTGATATAACCCTCAAACTGATATAACCCCCCCACACTGAGATACCCCTCACAATGATATACCCCCCCCCCACATTGATATAACCCCACCCACACTGATATACCCCTCACACTGATAAACCCCTCACACTGATATAACCCCCACACTGATATACCCCTCACACTGATATAACCCCCTCACTGATATACCCCTCACACTGATATAACACCCTCACACTGAGATACCCCTCACACTGATATAACCCCTCACTCTGATATAACCCCCCACACTGAGATACCCCTCACACTGATATAACTCTCACACTGATATACCCCACCCACATTGATATAACCCCACCCACACTGATATAACCCCCACACTGAGATACGCCTCACACTGATATAACCCCTCGCACTGATACAACTCCCACACTAATATACCCCTCACACTGATATACCCCTCACACTGACATACCCCTCACACTGATATAACCCTCACACTGATGTAACCCTCTCACACTGAGATACCCCTCACACTGATATAACCCTCACACTGATATAACCCCTCACACTGATATAACCCCCCACACTGATATAACCCCCCACACTGAGATACCCCTCACACTGATATAACCCTCACACTGATATAACCCCCCACACTGATATACCCCTCACACTGATATAACCCATACACTGATATAACCCCTCACACTGATATAAACCCCCACACTGATATACCCCTCACACTGATATAACCCCCCACACTGATATATCCCCTCACACTGATATAACCCCCCACACTGATATATCCCCTCGCACTGATATACCCCTCACACTGATATAACCCTCACACTGATATAACCCTGACACTGATATATCCCTCACACTGATATACCCCTCACACTGATATAACCCCCCATGCTGATATAACCCCACACTGATTTAACCCCCACACTGATATAACCCCCCCACACTGATATATTCCCCACACTGATGTAACCCCCCCACACTGATATACCCCCCACACTGATATAACCCCCCCACACTGATATACCCCCCACACTGATATAACCCCCCCACTCTGAGAAAACCCTCACACTGATATACCGCCCCCCCCACATTGATATAACCCCACCCACACTGATATACCGCTCACACTGATAAACCCCTCACACTGATATAACCCCCACACTGATATACCCCTCACACTGATATAACCCTCTCACTCTGAGATACCCCTCACACTGATATAATCCTCACACTGATATAACCCCTCAGACTGATATAACCCCTCGCACTGATATACCCCCCTCACATTGATATAACCCTACCCACACTGATATGCCCCTCACACTGATATACCCCTCACACTGATATAACCCCCACACTGATATACCCCTCACACTGATATAACCCCCACACTGAGATACCCCTCACACTGATATACCCCTCACACTGACATAACCCCCCACACTGATATAACCCCCCCACACTGATATAACCCCCCCCACACTGATTTACCCCTCACACTGATATTACCCCCACACTGATATTTCCCTCACACTGATATAACCCCCACACTGATATACCCCTCACACTGATATAACCCCCACACTGAGATACCCCTCACACTGATATAACACCTCACACTGATATACCCCCACACTGATATACCCCTCACACTGATATACCCCTCACACTGACATATCCCTCACACTGATATAACCCTCACACTGATATTACCCTCTTACACTGAGATACCCCTCGCACTGATATAACACTCACACTGATATCACCCCTCACACTGATATAACCCCCCACACTGATATAACCCCCCACACTGATATACCCCTCACACTGATATAACCCATACACTGATATAACCCCTCACACTGATATAAACCCCCACACTGATATACCCCTCACACTAATACAACCCCTCACACTGATATAAACCCCCACACTGATATGCCCCTCACACTGATATTACCCCCCACACTGATATATCCCCTCACACTGATATAACCCCCCACACTGATATATCCCCTCGCACTGATATACCCCTCACACTGATATAACCCTCACACTGATATACCCCTCACACTGATATACCCCTCACAATGATATAACCCCCCACACTGATATAACCCCCCACACTGATATAACCCTCACACTGATATAACCCCCCCACACTGATATACCCCCCACACTGATATACCCCCCACACTGATATAACCCCTCCACACTGATATACCCCCCACACTGATATAACCCCCCCACACTGATATACCCCACACACTGATAGAACCCCCCCACACTGAGATACTCCTCACACTGATATACCCCCCCCACATTGATATAACCCCCCCCACACTGATATACCCCCCATACTGATATAACCTCCACACTGATATACCCCTCACACTGATATTACCCCCACACTGACATACCCCTCACATTGATATAACCCCCCACACTGATATAACCCCCACATTGATATACCCCTCACACTGATACACCGCTCACACTGATATACCCCTCACACTGATATAACCGTCACACTGATATACACCTCACACTGATATACCCCCTCACACTGATATAACCCTCACACTGATATAACCCCTCGCACTGTTATAACCCCTCACACTGATATAACCCCCCACACTGAGATACCCCCCACACTGAGATACCCCCCACACTGAGATACCCCTCACACTGATATAAGCCTCACACTGATATAACCCCTCACACTGATATAACCCCCCACACTGAGATACCCCTCACACTGATATAACCCTCACACTGATATACCCCCCCCCCCACAGTGATATAACCCCACCCACACTGATATACCACTCACACTGATATAACCCCCACACTGATATTCCCCTCACACTGATATAACTCCCACACTGATATACCCCTCACACTGATATAACCCCCACACTGAGATACCCCTCACAATGATATAACCCCTCGCACTGATATAACCCTCACCCTGATATAAACCCCCACACTGATATACCCCTCACACTGATATAACCCCCCACACTGATATATCCCCTCACACTGATATAACCCCCCACACTGATATATCCCCTCACACTGATATACCCCTCACACTGATATAACCCCCCACACTGATATAACCCCCCACACTGATATAACCCCCCAACACTGATATACCTCCCACACTGATATACCCCCCACACTGATATAACGCCCCCCACACTGATATACCCCCCCCCACACTGAGATACCGCTCACACTGATATAACCCTCACACTGATATAACCGCTCACACTGATATAACCCTCACACTGATATAACCCTCACACTGATATAACCCTCACACTGATATAACCCCCCACACTGATATACCCCTCACACTGATATAACCCTCACACTGATATAACCCCTCATACTGATATATCCCCTCACACTGATATACCCCTCACACTGATATAACCCCCCACACTGATATAACCCTCAAACTGATATAACCCCCCCACACTGAGATACCCCTCACAATGATATACCCCCCACACATTGATATAACCCCACCCACACTGATATACCCCTCACACTGATAAACCCCTCACACTGATATAACCCCCACACTGATATACCCCTCACACTGATATAACCCCCTCACTGATATACCCCTCACACTGATATAACACCCTCACACTGAGATACCCCTCACACTGATATAACCCTCACACTGATATAACCCCTCGCACTGATATAACCCCTCACACTGATATACTCCTCACACTGATATACCCCTCACACTGATATAACCCCTCACACTGATATAACCCCCCACACTGAGATACCCCTCACACTGATATAACTCTCACACTGATATACCCCACCCACATTGATATAACCCCACCCACACTGATATAACCCCCACACTGAGATACGCCTCACACTGATATAACCCCTCGCACTGATACAACTCCCACACTAATATACCCCTCACACTGATATACCCCTCACACTGACATACCCCTCACACTGATATAACCCTCACACTGATGTAACCCTCTCACACTGAGATACCCCTCACACTGATATAACCCTCACACTGATATAACCCCTCACACTGATATAACCCCCCACACTGATATAACCCCCCACACTGAGATACCCGTCACACTGATATAACCCTCACACTGATATAACCCCCCACACTGATATACCCCTCACACTGATATAACCCATACACTGATATAACCCCTCACACTGATATAAACCCCCACACTGATATAGCCCTCACACTGATATAACCCCCCACACTGATATATCCCCTCACACTGATATATCCCCTCGCACTGATATACCCCTCACACTGATATAACCCTCACACTGATATACCCCTCACACTGATATACCCCTCACACTGATATAACCCTCACCCTGATATAAACCCACACACTGATATACCCCTCACACTGATATAACCCTCACACTGATATACCCCTCACAATGATATACCCCTCACACTGATATAACCCCTCACACTGATATAACCCTGACACTGATATATCCCTCACACTGATATACCCCTCACACTGATATAACCCCCCATGCTGATATAACCCCACACTGATTTAACCCCCACACTGATATAACCCCCCCACACTGATATATCCCCCACACTGACATAACCCCCCCACACTGATATACCCCCCACACTGATATAACCCCCCCACACTGATATACCCCCCACACTGATATAACCCCCCCACTCTGAGAAAACCCTCACACTAATATACCGCCCCCCCCACATTGATATAACCCCACCCACACTGATATACCGCTCACACTGATAAACCCCTCACACTGATATAACCCCCACACTGATATACCCCTCACACTGATATAACCCTCTCACTCTGAGATACCCCTCACACTGATATAATCCTCACACTGATATAACCCCTCAGACTGATAAACCCCTCGCACTGATATACCCCCCTCACATTGATATAACCCTACCCACACTGATATGCCCCTCACACTGATGTACCCCTCACACTGATATAACCCCCACACTGATATACCCCTCACACTGATATAACCCCCACACTGAGATACCCCTCACACTGATATACCCCTCACACTGACATAACCCCCCACACTGATATAACCCCCCCACACTGATATAACCCCCCCCACACTGATTTACCCCTCACACTGATATTACCCCCACACTGATATTTCCCTCACACTGATATAACCCCCACACTGATATACCCCTCACACTGATATAACCCCCACACTGAGATACCCCTCACACTGATATAACACCTCACACTGATATAACCCCCACACTGATATACCCCTCACACTGATATACCCCTCACACTGACATATCCCTCACACTGATATAACCCTCACACTGATATTACCCTCTTACACTGAGATACCCCTCGCACTGATATAACACTCACACTGACATAACCCCCCACACTGATATAACCCCCCACACTGATATACCCCTCACACTGATATAACCCATACACTGATATAACCCCTCACACTGATATAAACCCCCACACTGATATACCCCTCACACTAATACAACCCCTCACACTGATATAAACCCCCACACTGATATACCCCTCACACTGATATTACCCCCCACACTGATATATCCCCTCACACTGATATAACCCCCCACACTGATATATCCCCTCGCACTGATATACCCCTCACACTGATATAACCCTCACACTGATATACCCCTCACACTGATATACCCCTCACAATGATATAACCCCCCACACTGATATAACCCCCCACACTGATATAACCATCACACTGATATAACCCCCCCACACTGATATACCCCCCACACTGATATATCCCCTCACACTGATATACTCCTCACACTGATATAACCCCCCACACTGATATAACCCCCCCACACTGAGATACCCCTCACACTGATATAACCCCCCACACTGATATAAGCCCCCACACTGATATAACCCTCTCACACTGAGATACCCCTCACATTGATATAACCCTCACCCTGATATAAACCCCCACACTGATATACCCCTCACACTGATATAACCCTCACACTGATATACCCCTCACACTGATATACCCCTCACACTGATATACCCCTCACACTGATATAACCCCCCATACTGATATAACCCTCACACTGATATAACCCCTCATACTGATATATCCCCTCACACTGATATACCCCTCACACTGATATAACCCCCCACACTGATATAACCCTCAAACTGATATAACCCCCCCACACTGAGATACCCCTCACAATGATATACCCCCCCCCCCACATTGATATAACCCCACCCACACTGATATACCCCTCACACTGATAAACCCCTCACACTGATATAACCCCCACACTGATATACCCCTCACACTGATATAACCCCCTCACTGATATACCCCTCACACTGATATAACACCCTCACACTGAGATACCCCTCACACTGATATAACCCCTCACACTGATATACTCCTCACACTGATATACCCCTCACACTGATATAACCCCTCACACTGATATAACCCCCCACACTGAGATACCCCTCACACTGATATAACTCTCACACTGATATACCCCACCCACATTGATATAACCCCACCCACACTGATATAACCCCCACACTGAGATACGCCTCACACTGATATAACCCCTCGCACTGATACAACTCCCACACTAATATACCCCTCACACTGATATACCCCTCACACTGACATACCCCTCACACTGATATAACCCTCACACTGATGTAACCCTCTCACACTGAGATACCCCTCACACTGATATAACCCTCACACTGATATAACCCCTCACACTGATATAACCCCCCACACTGATATAACCCCCCACACTGAGATACCCCTCACACTGATATAACCCTCACACTGATATAACCCCCCACACTGATATACCCCTCACACTGATATAACCCATACACTGATATAACCCCTCACACTGATATAAACCCCCACACTGATATACCCCTCACACTGATATAACCCCCCACACTGATATATCCCCTCACACTGATATAACCCCCCACACTGATATATCCCCTCGCACTGATATACCCCTCACACTGATATAACCCTCACACTGATATACCCCTCACACTGATATACCCCTCACACTGATATAACCCTCACCCTGATATAAACCCACACACTGATATACCCCTCACACTGATATAACCCTCACACTGATATACCCCTCACACTGATATACCCCTCACACTGATATAACCCCTCACACTGATATAACCCTGACACTGATATATCCCTCACACTGATATACCCCTCACACTGATATAACCCCCCATGCTGATATAACCCCACACTGATTTAACCCCCACACTGATATAACCCCCCCACACTGATATATCCCCCACACTGATGTAACCCCCCCACACTGATATACCCCCCACACTGATATAACCCCCCCACACTGATATACCCCCCACACTGATATAACCCCCCCACTCTGAGAAAACCCTAACACTGATATAACCCTCTCACTCTGAGATACCCCTCACACTGATATAATCCTCACACTGATATAACCCCTCAGACTGATATAACCCCTCGCACTGATATACCCGCCTCACATTGATATAACCCTACCCACACTGATATGCCCCTCACACTGATATACCCCTCACACTGATATAACCCCCACACTGAGATACCCCTCACACTGATATACCCCTCACACTGACATAACCCCCCACACTGATATAACCCCCCCACACTGATATAACCCCCCCCACACTGATTTACCCCTCACACTTATATTACCCCCACACTGATATTTCCCTCACACTGATATAACCCCCACACTGATATACCCCTCACACTGATATACCCCTCACACTGACATATCCCTCACACTGATATAACCCTCACACTGATATTACCCTCTTACACTGAGATACCCCTCGCACTGATATAACACTCACACTGATATCACCCCTCACACTGATATAACCCCCCACACTGATATAACCCCCCACACTGATATACCCCTCACACTGATATAACCCATACACTGATATAACCCCTCACACTGATATAAACCCCCACACTGATATACCCCTCACACTAATACAACCCCTCACACTGATATAAACCCCCACACTGATATGCCCCTCACACTGATATTACCCCCCACACTGATATATCCCCTCACACTGATATAACCCCCCACACTGATATACCCCCTCACACTGATATAACCCTCACACTGATATAACCCCTCGCACTGTTATAACCCCTCACACTGATATAACCCCCCACACTGAGATACCCCCCACACTGAGATACCCCCCACACTGAGATACCCCTCACACTGATATAAGCCTCACACTGATATAACCCCTCACACTGATATAACCCCCCACACTGAGATACCCCTCACACTGATATAACCCTCACACTGATATACCCCCCCCCACAGTGATATAACCCCACCCACACTGATATACCACTCACACTGATATAACCCCCACACTGATATTCCCCTCACACTGATATAACTCCCACACTGATATACCCCTCACACTGATATAACCCCCACACTGAGATACCCCTCACAATGATATAACCCCTCGCACTGATATAACCCTCACCCTGATATAAACCCCCACACTGATATACCCCTCACACTGATATAACCCCCCACACTGATATATCCCCTCACACTGATATAACCCCCCACACTGATATATCCCCTCACACTGATATACCCCTCACACTGATATAAGCCCCCACACTGATATAACCCCCCAACACTGATATACCTCCCACACTGATATACCCCCCACACTGATATAACGCCCCCCACACTGATATACCCCCCCCCACACTGAGATACCGCTCACACTGATATAACCCTCACACTGATATAACCGCTCACACTGATATAACCCTCACACTGATATAACCCTCACACTGATATAACCCTCACACTGATATAACCCCCCACACTGATATACCCCTCACACTGATATAACCCTCACACTGATATAACCCCTCATACTGATATATCCCCTCACACTGATATACCCCTCACACTGATATAACCCCCCACACTGATATAACCCTCAAACTGATATAACCCCCCCACACTGAGATACCCCTCACAATGATATACCCCCCACACATTGATATAACCCCACCCACACTGATATACCCCTCACACTGATAAACCCCTCACACTGATATAACCCCCACACTGATATACCCCTCACACTGATATAACCCCCTCACTGATATACCCCTCACACTGATATAACACCCTCACACTGAGATACCCCTCACACTGATATAACCCCTCGCACTGATATAACCCCTCACACTGATATACTCCTCACACTGATATACCCCTCACACTGATATAACCCCTCACACTGATATAACCCCCCACACTGAGATACCCCTCACACTGATATAACTCTCACACTGATATACCCCACCCACATTGATATAACCCCACCCACACTGATATAACCCCCACACTGAGATACGCCTCACACTGATATAACCCCTCGCACTGATACAACTCCCACACTAATATACCCCTCACACTGATATACCCCTCACACTGACATACCCCTCACACTGATATAACCCTCACACTGATGTAACCCTCTCACACTGATATAACCCTCACACTGATATAACCCCTCACACTGATATAACCCCCCACACTGAGATACCCCTCACACTGATATAACCCCCCACACTGATATATCCCCTCACACTGATATAACCCCCCACACTGATATATCCCCTCGCACTGATATACCCCTCACACTGATATAACCCTCACACTGATATACCCCTCACACTGATATAACCCCCTCACTGATATACCCCTCACACTGATATAACACCCTCACACTGAGATACCCCTCACACTGATATAACCCCTCACACTGATATACTCCTCACACTGATATACCCCTCACACTGATATAACCCCTCACACTGATATAACCCCCCACACTGAGATACCCCTCACACTGATATAACTCTCACACTGATATACCCCACCCACATTGATATAACCCCACCCACACTGATATAACCCCCACACTGAGATACGCCTCACACTGCTATAACCCCTCGCACTGATACAACTCCCACACTAATATACCCCTCACACTGATATACCCCTCACACTGACATACCCCTCACACTGATATAACCCTCACACTGATGTAACCCTCTCACACTGAGATACCCCTCACACTGATATAACCCTCACACTGATATAACCCCTCACACTGATATAACCCCCCACACTGATATAACCCCCCACACTGAGATACCCCTCACACTGATATAACCCTCACACTGATATAACCCCCCACACTGATATACCCCTCACACTGATATAACCCATACACTGATATAACCCCTCACACTGATATAAACCCCCACACTGATATACCCCTCACACTGATATAACCCCCCACACTGATATATCCCCTCACACTGATATAACCCCCCACACTGATATATCCCCTCGCACTGATATAACCCTCACACTGATATACCCCTCACACTGATATACCCCTCACACTGATATAACCCTCACCCTGATATAAACCCACACACTGATATACCCCTCACACTGATATAACCCTCACACTGATATACCCCTCACACTGATATACCCCTCACACTGATATAACCCCTCACACTGATATAACCCTGACACTGATATATCCCTCACACTGATATAACCCCCCATGCTGATATAACCCCACACTGATTTAACCCCCACACTGATATAACCCCCCCACACTGATATATCCCCCACACTGATGTAACCCCCCCACACTGATATACCCCCCACACTGATATAACCCCCCCACACTGATATACCCCCCACACTGATATAACCCCCCCACTCTGAGAAAACCCTCACACTGATATACCGCCCCCCCCACATTGATATAACCCCACCCACACTGATATACCGCTCACACTGATAAACCCCTCACACTGATATAACCCCCACACTGATATACCCCTCACACTGATATAACCCTCTCACTCTGAGATACCCCTCACACTGATATAATCCTCACACTGATATAACCCCTCAGACTGATATAACCCCCCATACTGATATAACCCTCACACTGATATAACCCCTCATACTGATATATCCCCTCACACTGATATACCCCTCACACTGATATAACCCCCCACACTGATATAACCCTCAAACTGATATAACCCCCCCACACTGAGATACCCCTCACAATGATATACCCCCCCCCCCACATTGATATAACCCCACCCACACTGATATACCCCTCACACTGATAAACCCCTCACACTGATATAACCCCCACACTGATATACCCCTCACACTGATATAACCCCCTCACTGATATACCCCTCACACTGATATAACACCCTCACACTGAGATACCCCTCACACTGATATAACCCCTCACACTGATATAACCCCTCACACTGATATACCCCTCACACTGACATACCCCTCACACTGATATAACCCTCACACTGATGTAACCCTCTCACACTGAGATACCCCTCACACTGATATAACCCTCACACTGATATAACCCCTCACACTGATATAACCCCCCACACTGATATAACCCCCCACACTGAGATACCCCTCACACTGATATAACCCTCACACTGATATAACCCCCCACACTGATATACCCCTCACACTGATATAACCCATACACTGATATAACCCCTCACACTGATATAAACCCCCACACTGATATACCCCTCACACTGATATAACCCCCCACACTGATATATCCCCTCACACTGATATAACCCCCCACACTGATATATCCCCTCGCACTGATATACCCCTCACACTGATATAACCCTCACACTGATATACCCCTCACACTGATATAACCCCCCACACTGATATATCCCCTCACACTGATATAACCCTCACACTGATATACCCCTCACACTGATATACCCCTCACACTGATATAACCCCTCACACTGAAATAACCCTGACACTGATATATCCCTCACACTGATATACCCCTCACACTGATATAACCCCCCATGCTGATATACCCCCACACTGATATAACCCCCCCACACTGATATAACCCCCCCACACTGATATATCCCCCACACTGATATAACCCCCCCACACTGATATACCCCCCACACTGATATAACCCCCCCACACTGATATACCCCCCACACTGATATAACCCCCCCACTCTGAGAAAACCCTCACACTGATATACCGCCCCCCCCACATTGATATAACCCCACCCACACTGATATACCGCTCACACTGATAAACCCCTCACACTGATATAACCCCCACACTGATATACCCCTCACACTGATATAACCCTCTCACTCTGAGATACCCCTCACACTGATATAATCCTCACACTGATATAACCCCTCAGACTGATATAACCCCTCGCACTGATATACCCCCCTCACATTGATATAACCCTACCCACACTGATATGCCCCTCACACTGATATACCCCTCACACTGATATAACCCCCACACTGATATACCCCTCACACTGATATAACCCCCACACTGAGATACCCCTCACACTGATATACCCCTCACACTGACATAACCCCCCACACTGATATAACCCCCCCACACTGATATAACCCCCCCCACACTGATTTACCCCTCACACTGATATTACCCCCATACCGATATTTCCCTCACACTGATATAACCCCCACACTGATATACCCCTCACACTGATATAACCCCCACACTGAGATACCCCTCACACTGATATAACACCTCACACTGATATAACCCCCACACTGATATACCCCTCACACTGATATACCCCTCACACTGACATATCCCTCACACTGATATAACCCTCACACTGATATTACCCTCTTACACTGAGATACCCCTCGCACTGATATAACACTCACACTGATATAACCCCTCACACTGATATAACCCCCCACACTGATATAACCCCCCACACTGATATACCCCTCACACTGATATAACCCATACACTGATATAACCCCTCACACTGATATAAACCCCCACACTGATATACCCCTCACACTAATACAACCCCTCACACTGATATAAACCCCCACACTGATATACCCCTCACACTGATATTACCCCCCACACTGATATATCCCCTCACACTGATATAACCCCCCACACTGATATATCCCCTCGCACTGATATACCCCTCACACTGATATAACCCTCACACTGATATACCCCTCACACTGATATACCCCTCACAATGATATAACCCCCCACACTGATATAACCCCCCACACTGATATAACCATCACACTGATATAACCCCCCCACACTGATATACCCCCCACACTGATATATCCCCTCACACTGATATACTCCTCACACTGATATAACCCCCCACACTGATATAACCCCCCCACACTGAGATACCCCTCACACTGATATAACCCCCCACACTGATATAAGCCCCCACACTGATATAACCCTCTCACACTGAGATACCCCTCACATTGATATAACCCTCACCCTGATATAAACCCCTCACACTGATATACCCCTCACACTGATATAACCCTCACACTGATATACCCCTCACACTGATATACCCCTCACACTGATATACCCCTCACACTGATATAACCCCCCATACTGATATAACCCTCACACTGATATAACCCCTCATACTGATATATCCCCTCACACTGATATACCCCTCACACTGATATAACCCCCCACACTGATATAACCCTCAAACTGATATAACCCCCCCACACTGAGATACCCCTCACAATGATATACCCCCCCCCCCACATTGATATAACCCCACCCACACTGATATACCCCTCACACTGATAAACCCCTCACACTGATATAACCCCCACACTGATATACCCCTCACACTGATATAACCCCCTCACTGATATACCCCTCACACTGATATAACACCCTCACACTGAGATACCCCTCACACTGATATAACCCCTCACACTGATATACTCCTCACACTGATATACCCCTCACACTGATATAACCCCTCACACTGATATAACCCCCCACACTGAGATACCCCTCACACTGATATAACTCTCACACTGATATACCCCACCCACATTGATATAACCCCACCCACACTGATATAACCCCCACACTGAGATACGCCTCACACTGATATAACCCCTCGCACTGATACAACTCCCACACTAATATACCCCTCACACTGATACACCCCTCACACTGACATACCCCTCACACTGATATAACCCTCACACTGATGTAACCCTCTCACACTGAGATACCCCTCACACTGATATAACCCTCACACTGATATAACCCCTCACACTGATATACCCCTCACACTGATACACCCCTCACACTGACATACCCCTCACACTGATATAACCCTCACACTGATGTAACCCTCTCACACTGAGATACCCCTCACACTGATATAACCCTCACACTGATATAACCCATACACTGATATAACCCCTCACACTGATATAACCCCCCACACTGATATATCCCCTCACACTGATATAACCCCCCACACTGATATATCCCCTCGCACTGATATACCCCTCACACTGATATAACCCTCACACTGATATACCCCTCACACTGATATACCCCTCACACTGATATAACCCTCACCCTGATATAAACCCACACACTGATATACCCCTCACACTGATATAACCCTCACACTGATATAACCCTCACACTGATATACCCCTCACACTGATATACCCCTCACACTGATATAACCCCTCACACTGATATAACCCTGACACTGATATACCCCTCACACTGATATACCCCTCACACTGATATAACCCCCCATGCTGATATAACCCCACACTGATTTAACCCCCACACTGATATAACCCCCCCACACTGATATATCCCCCACACTGATGTAACCCCCCCACACTGATATACCCCCCACACTGATATAGCCCCCCCACACTGATATACCCCCCACACTGATATAACCCCCCCACTCTGAGAAAACCCTCACACTGATATAACCCTCTCACTCTGAGATACCCCTCACACTGATATAATCCTCACACTGATATAACCCCTCAGACTGATATAACCCCTCGCACTGATATACCCGCCTCACATTGATATAACCCTACCCACACTGATATGCCCCTCACACTGATATACCCCTCACACTGATATAACCCCCACACTGATATACCCCTCACACTGATATAACCCCCACACTGAGATACCCCTCACACTGATATACCCCTCACACTGACATAACCCCCCACACTGATATAACCCCCCCACACTGATATAACCCCCCCCACACTGATTTACCCCTCACACTGATATTACCCCCACACTGATATTTCCCTCACACTGATATAACCCCCACACTGATATACCCCTCACACTGATATACCCCTCACACTGACATATCCCTCACACTGATATAACCCTCACACTGATATTACCCTCTTACACTGAGATACCCCTCGCACTGATATAACACTCACACTGATATCACCCCTCACACTGATATAACCCCCCACACTGATATAACCCCCCACACTGATATACCCCTCACACTGATATAACCCATACACTGATATAACCCCTCACACTGATATAAACCCCCACACTGATATACCCCTCACACTAATACAACCCCTCACACTGATATAAACCCCCACACTGATATGCCCCTCACACTGATATTACCCCCCACACTGATATATCCCCTCACACTGATATAACCCCCCACACTGATATACCCCCTCACACTGATATAACCCTCACACTGATATAACCCCTCGCACTGTTATAACCCCTCACACTGATATAACCCCCCACACTGAGATACCCCCCACACTGAGATACCCCCCACACTGAGATACCCCCCACACTGAGATACCCCTCACACTGATATAACCCCTCACACTGATATAACCCCCCACACTGAGATACCCCTCACACTGATATAACCCTCACACTGATATACCCCCCCCCACAGTGATATAACCCCACCCACACTGATATACCACTCACACTGATATAACCCCCACACTGATATTCCCCTCACACTGATATAACTCCCACACTGATATACCCCTCACACTGATATAACCCCCACACTGAGATACCCCTCACAATGATATAACCCCTCGCACTGATATAACCCTCACCCTGATATAAACCCCCACACTGATATACCCCTCACACTGATATAACCCCCCACACTGATATATCCCCTCACACTGATATAACCCCCCACACTGATATATCCCCTCACACTGATATACCCCTCACACTGATATAACCCCCCACACTGATATAACCCCCCAACACTGATATACCTCCCACACTGATATACCCCCCACACTGATATAACGCCCCCCACACTGATATACCCCCCCCCCCACACTGAGATACCGCTCACACTGATATAACCCTCACACTGATATAACCGCTCACACTGATATAACCCTCACACTGATATAACCCACACACTGATATAACCCTCACACTGATATAACCCCCCACACTGATATACCCCTCACACTGATATAACCCCTCATACTGATATATCCCCTCACACTGATATACCCCTCACACTGATATAACCCCCCACACTGATATAACCCTCAAACTGATATAACCCCCCCACACTGAGATACCCCTCACAATGATATACCCCCCACACATTGATATAACCCCACCCACACTGATATACCCCTCACACTGATAAACCCCTCACACTGATATAACCCCCACACTGATATACCCCTCACACTGATATAACCCCCTCACTGATATACCCCTCACACTGATATAACACCCTCACACTGAGATACCCCTCACACTGATATAACCCCTCGCACTGATATAACCCCTCACACTGATATACTCCTCACACTGATATACCCCTCACACTGATATAACCCCTCACACTGATATAACCCCCCACACTGAGATACCCCTCACACTGATATAACTCTCACACTGATATACCCCACCCACATTGATATAACCCCACCCACACTGATATAACCCCCACACTGAGATACGCCTCACACTGATATAACCCCTCGCACTGATACAACTCCCACACTAATATACCCCTCACACTGATATACCCCTCACACTGACATACCCCTCACACTGATATAACCCTCACACTGATGTAACCCTCTCACACTGAGATACCCCTCACACTGATATAACCCTCACACTGATATAACCCCTCACACTGATATAACCCCCCACACTGATATAACCGCCCACACTGAGATACCCCTCACACTGATATAACCCTCACACTGATATAACCCCCCACACTGATATACCCCTCACACTGATATAACCCATACACTGATATAACCCCTCACACTGATATAAACCCCCACACTGATATACCCCTCACACTGATATAACCCCCCACACTGATATATCCCCTCACACTGATATAACCCCCCACACTGATATATCCCCTCGCACTGATATACCCCTCACACTGATATAACCCTCACACTGATATACCCCTCACACTGATATAACCCCCTCACTGATATACCCCTCACACTGATATAACACCCTCACACTGAGATACCCCTCACACTGATATAACCCCTCACACTGATATACTCCTCACACTGATATACCCCTCACACTGATATAACCCCTCACACTGATATAACCCCCCACACTGAGATACCCCTCACACTGATATAACTCTCACACTGATATACCCCACCCACATTGATATAACCCCACCCACACTGATATAACCCCCACACTGAGATACGCCTCACACTGATATAACCCCTCGCACTGATACAACTCCCACACTAATATACCCCTCACACTGATATACCCCTCACACTGATATAACCCTCACCCTGATATAAACCCACACACTGATATACCCCTCACACTGATATAACCCTCACACTGATATACCCCTCACACTGATATACCCCTCACACTGATATAACCCCTCACACTGATATAACCCTGACACTGATATATCCCTCACACTGATATACCCCTCACACTGATATAACCCCCCATGCTGATATAACCCCACACTGATTTAACCCCCACACTGATATAACCCCCCCACACTGATATATCCCCCACACTGACATAACCCCCCCACACTGATATACCCCCCACACTGATATAACCCCCCCACACTGATATACCCCCCACACTGATATAACCCCCCCACTCTGAGAAAACCCTCACACTGATATACCGCCCCCCCCACATTGATATAACCCCACCCACACTGATATACCGCTCACACTGATAAACCCCTCACACTGATATAACCCCCACACTGATATACCCCTCACACTGATATAACCCTCTCACTCTGAGATACCCCTCACACTGATATAATCCTCACACTGATATAACCCCTCAGACTGATATAACCCCTCGCACTGATATACCCCCCTCACATTGATATAACCCTACCCACACTGATATGCCCCTCACACTGATGTACCCCTCACACTGATATAACCCCCACACTGATATACCCCTCACACTGATATAACCCCCACACTGAGATACCCCTCACACTGATATACCCCTCACACTGACATAACCCCCCACACTGATATAACCCCCCCACACTGATATAACCCCCCCCACACTGATTTACCCCTCACACTGATATTACCCCCACACTGATATTTCCCTCACACTGATATAACCCCCACACTGATATACCCCTCACACTGATATAACCCCCACACTGAGATACCCCTCACACTGATATAACACCTCACACTGATATAACCCCCACACTGATATACCCCTCACACTGATATAACCCATACACTGATATAACCCCTCACACTGATATAAACCCCCACACTGATATACCCCTCACACTGATATAACCCCCCACACTGATATATCCCCTCACACTGATATAACCCCCCACACTGATATATCCCCTCGCACTGATATACCCCTCACACTGATATAACCCTCACACTGATATACCCCTCACACTGATATACCCCTCACACTGATATAACCCTCACCCTGATATAAACCCACACACTGATATACCCCTCACACTGATATAACCCTCACACTGATATACCCCTCACACTGATATACCCCTCACACTGATATAACCCCTCACACTGATATAACCCCTCACACTGATATAACCCTGACACTGATATATCCCTCACACTGATATACCCCTCACACTGATATAACCCCCCATGCTGATATAACCCCACACTGATTTAACCCCCACACTGATATAACCCCCCCACACTGATATATCCCCCACACTGATGTAACCCCCCCACACTGATATACCCCCCACACTGATATAACCCCCCCACACTGATATACCCCCCACACTGATATAACCCCCCCACTCTGAGAAAACCCTCACACTGATATACCGCCCCCCCCACATTGATATAACCCCACCCACACTGATATACCGCTCACACTGATAAACCCCTCACACTGATATAACCCCCACACTGATATACCCCTCACACTGATATAACCCTCTCACTCTGAGATACCCCTCACACTGATATAATCCTCACACTGATATAACCCCTCAGACTGATATAACCCCTCGCACTGATATACCCCCCTCACATTGATATAACCCTACCCACACTGATATGCCCCTCACACTGATATACCCCTCACACTGATATAACCCCCACACTGATATACCCCTCACACTGATATAACCCCCACACTGAGATACCCCTCACACTGATATACCCCTCACACTGACATAACCCCCCACACTGATATAACCCCCCCACACTGATATAACCCCCCCACACTGATTTACCCCTCACACTGATATTACCCCCACACTGATATTTCCCTCACACTGATATAACCCCCACACTGATATACCCCTCACACTGATATAACCCCCACACTGAGATACCCCTCACACTGATATAACACCTCACACTGATATAACCCCCACACTGATATACCCCTCACACTGATATACCCCTCACACTGACATATCCCTCACACTGATATACCCCTCACACTGATATACCCCTCACACTGATATACCCCTCACACTGATATAACCCCCCATACTGATATAACCCTCACACTGATATAACCCCTCATACTGATATATCCCCTCACACTGATATACCCCTCACACTGATATAACCCCCCACACTGATATAACCCTCAAACTGATATAACCCCCCCACACTGAGATACCCCTCACAATGATATACCCCCCCCCCCACATTGATATAACCCCACCCACACTGATATACCCCTCACACTGATAAACCCCTCACACTGATATAACCCCCACACTGATATACCCCTCACACTGATATAACCCCCTCACTGATATACCCCTCACACTGATATAACACCCTCACACTGAGATACCCCTCACACTGATATAACCCCTCACACTGATATAACCCCTCACACTGATATACCCCTCACACTGACATACCCCTCACACTGATATAACCCTCACACTGATGTAACCCTCTCACACTGAGATACCCCTCACACTGATATAACCCTCACACTGATATAACCCCTCACACTGATATAACCCCCCACACTGATATAACCCCCCACACTGAGATACCCCTCACACTGATATAACCCTCACACTGATATAACCCCCCACACTGATATACCCCTCACACTGATATAACCCATACACTGATATAACCCCTCACACTGATATAAACCCCCACACTGATATACCCCTCACACTGATATAACCCCCCACACTGATATATCCCCTCACACTGATATAACCCCCCACACTGATATATCCCCTCGCACTGATATACCCCTCACACTGATATAACCCTCACACTGATATACCCCTCACACTGATATAACCCCCCACACTGATATATCCCCTCACACTGATATAACCCTCACACTGATATACCCCTCACACTGATATACCCCTCACACTGATATAACCCCTCACACTGAAATAACCCTGACACTGATATATCCCTCACACTGATATACCCCTCACACTGATATAACCCCCCATGCTGATATACCCCCACACTGATATAACCCCCCCACACTGATATAACCCCCCCACACTGATATATCCCCCACACTGATATAACCCCCCCACACTGATATACCCCCCACACTGATATAACCCCCCCACACTGATATACCCCCCACACTGATATAACCCCCCCACTCTGAGAAAACCCTCACACTGATATACCGCCCCCCCCACATTGATATAACCCCACCCACACTGATATACCGCTCACACTGATAAACCCCTCACACTGATATAACCCCCACACTGATATACCCCTCACACTGATATAACCCTCTCACTCTGAGATACCCCTCACACTGATATAATCCTCACACTGATATAACCCCTCAGACTGATATAACCCCTCGCACTGATATACCCCCCTCACATTGATATAACCCTACCCACACTGATATGCCCCTCACACTGATATACCCCTCACACTGATATAACCCCCACACTGATATACCCCTCACACTGATATAACCCCCCCCACACTGATTTACCCCTCACACTGATATTACCCCCAGACCGATATTTCCCTCACACTGATATAACCCCCACACTGATATACCCCTCACACTGATATAACCCCCACACTGAGATACCCCTCACACTGATATAACACCTCACACTGATATAACCCCCACACTGATATACCCCTCACACTGATATACCCCTCACACTGACATATCCCTCACACTGATATAACCCTCACACTGATATTACCCTCTTACACTGAGATACCCCTCGCACTGATATAACACTCACACTGATATAACCCCTCACACTGATATAACCCCCCACACTGATATAACCCCCCACACTGATATACCCCTCACACTGATATAACCCATACACTGATATAACCCCTCACACTGATATAAACCCCCACACTGATATACCCCTCACACTAATACAACCCCTCACACTGATATAAACCCCCACACTGATATACCCCTCACACTGATATTACCCCCCACACTGATATATCCCCTCACACTGATATAACCCCCCACACTGATATATCCCCTCGCACTGATATACCCCTCACACTGATATAACCCTCACACTGATATACCCCTCACACTGATATACCCCTCACAATGATATAACCCCCCACACTGATATAACCCCCCACACTGATATAACCATCACACTGATATAACCCCCCCACACTGATATACCCCCCACACTGATATATCCCCTCACACTGATATACTCCTCACACTGATATAACCCCCCACACTGATATAACCCCCCCACACTGAGATACCCCTCACACTGATATAACCCCCCACACTGATATAAGCCCCCACACTGATATAACCCTCTCACACTGAGACACCCCTCACATTGATATAACCCTCACCCTGATATAAACCCCTCACACTGATATACCCCTCACACTGATATAACCCTCACACTGATATACCCCTCACACTGATATACCCCTCACACTGATATACCCCTCACACTGATATAACCCCCCATACTGATATAACCCTCACACTGATATAACCCCTCATACTGATATATCCCCTCACACTGATATACCCCTCACACTGATATAACCCCCCACACTGATATAACCCTCAAACTGATATAACCCCCCCACACTGAGATACCCCTCACAATGATATACCCCCCCCCCACATTGATATAACCCCACCCACACTGATATACCCCTCACACTGATAAACCCCTCACACTGATATAACCCCCACACTGATATACCCCTCACACTGATATAACCCCCTCACTGATATACCCCTCACACTGATATAACACCCTCACACTGAGATACCCCTCACACTGATATAACCCCTCACACTGATATACTCCTCACACTGATATACCCCTCACACTGATATAACCCCTCACACTGATATAACCCCCCACACTGAGATACCCCTCACACTGATATAACTCTCACACTGATATACCCCACCCACATTGATATAACCCCACCCACACTGATATAACCCCCACACTGAGATACGCCTCACACTGATATAACCCCTCGCACTGATACAACTCCCACACTAATATACCCCTCACACTGATATACCCCTCACACTGACATACCCCTCACACTGATATAACCCTCACACTGATGTAACCCTCTCACACTGAGATACCCCTCACACTGATATAACCCTCACACTGATATAACCCCTCACACTGATATAACCCCCCACACTGATATAACCCCCCACACTGAGATACCCCTCACACTGATATAACCCTCACACTGATATAACCCCCCACACTGATATACCCCTCACACTGATATAACCCATACACTGATATAACCCCTCACACTGATATAAACCCCCACACTGATATACCCCTCACACTGATATAACCCCCCACACTGATATATCCCCTCACACTGATATAACCCCCCACACTGATATATCCCCTCGCACTGATATACCCCTCACACTGATATAACCCTCACACTGATATACCCCTCACACTGATATAACCCTCACCCTGATATAAACCCACACACTGATATACCCCTCACACTGATATAACCCTCACACTGATATACCCCTCACACTGATATACCCCTCACACTGATATAACCCCTCACACTGATATAACCCTGACACTGATATATCCCTCACACTGATATACCCCTCACACTGATATAACCCCCCATGCTGATATAACCCCACACTGATTTAACCCCCACACTGATATAACCCCCCCACACTGATATATCCCCCACACTGATGTAACCCCCCCACACTGATATAACCCCCCCACACTGATATACCCCCCACACTGATATAACCCCCCCACTCTGAGAAAACCCTCACACTGATATACCGCCCCCCCCACATTGATATAACCCCACCCACACTGATATACCGCTCACACTGATAAACCCCTCACACTGATATAACCCCCACACTGATATACCCCTCACACTGATATAACCCTCTCACTCTGAGATACCCCTCACACTGATATAATCCTCACACTGATATAACCCCTCAGACTGATATAACCCCTCGCACTGATATACCCCCCTCACATTGATATAACCCTACCCACACTGATCTGCCCCTCACACTGATATACCCCTCACACTGATATAACCCCCACACTGATATACCCCTCACACTGATATAACCCCCCCCACACTGATTTACCCCTCACACTGATATTACCCCCACACTGATATTTCCCTCACACTGATATAACCCCCACACTGATATACCCCTCACACTGATATAACCCCCACACTGAGATACCCCTCACACTGATATAACACCTCACACTGATATACCCCCACACTGATATACCCCTCACACTGATATACCCCTCACACTGACATATCCCTCACACTGATATAACCCTCACACTGATATTACCCTCTTACACTGAGATACCCCTCGCACTGATATAACACTCACACTGATATCACCCCTCACACTGATATAACCCCCCACACTGATATAACCCCCCACACTGATATACCCCTCACACTGATATAACCCATACACTGATATAACCCCTCACACTGATATAAACCCCCACACTGATATACCCCTCACACTAATACAACCCCTCACACTGATATAAACCCCCACACTGATATGCCCCTCACACTGATATTACCCCCCACACTGATATATCCCCTCACACTGATATAACCCCCCACACTGATATATCCCCTCGCACTGATATACCCCTCACACTGATATAACCCTCACACTGATATACCCCTCACACTGATATAACCCTCACACTGATATAACCCCTCACACTGATATAACCCCCCACACTGATATAACCCCCCACACTGATATAACCCCCCAACACTGATATACCTCCCACACTGATATACCCCCCACACTGATATAACGCCCCCCACACTGATATACCCCCCCCCACACTGAGATACCGCTCACACTGATATAACCCTCACACTGATATAACCGCTCACACTGATATAACCCTCACACTGATATAACCCTCACACTGATATAACCCTCACACTGATATAACCCTCACACTGATATAACCCCCCACACTGATATACCCCTCACACTGATATAACCCTCACACTGATATAACCCCTCATACTGATATATCCCCTCACACTGATATACCCCTCACACTGATATAACCCCCCACACTGATATAACCCTCAAACTGATATAACCCCCCCACACTGAGATACCCCTCACAATGATATACCCCCCACACATTGATATAACCCCACCCACACTGATATACCCCTCACACTGATAAACCCCTCACACTGATATAACCCCCACACTGATATACCCCTCACACTGATATAACCCCCTCACTGATATACCCCTCACACTGATATAACACCCTCACACTGAGATACCCCTCACACTGATATAACCCCTCGCACTGATATAACCCCTCACACTGATATACTCCTCACACTGATATACCCCTCACACTGATATAACCCCTCACACTGATATAACCCCCCACACTGAGATACCCCTCACACTGATATAACTCTCACACTGATATACCCCACCCACATTGATATAACCCCACCCACACTGATATAACCCCCACACTGAGATACGCCTCACACTGATATAACCCCTCGCACTGATACAACTCCCACACTAATATACCCCTCACACTGATATACCCCTCACACTGACATACCCCTCACACTGATATAACCCTCACACTGATGTAACCCTCTCACACTGAGATACCCCTCACACTGATATAACCCTCACACTGATATAACCCCTCACACTGATATAACCCCCCACACTGATATAACCCCCCACACTGAGATACCCCTCACACTGATATAACCCTCACACTGATATAACCCCCCACACTGATATACCCCTCACACTGATATAACCCATACACTGATATAACCCCTCACACTGATATAAACCCCCACACTGATATACCCCTCACACTGATATAACCCCCCACACTGATATATCCCCTCACACTGATATAACCCCCCACACTGATATATCCCCTCGCACTGATATACCCCTCACACTGATATAACCCTCACACTGATATACCCCTCACACTGATATACCCCTCACACTGATATAACCCTCACCCTGATATAAACCCACACACTGATATACCCCTCACACTGATATAACCCTCACACTGATATACCCCTCACACTGATATACCCATCACACTGATATAACCCCTCACACTGATATAACCCTGACACTGATATATCCCTCACACTGATATACCCCTCACACTGATATAACCCCCCATGCTGATATAACCCCACACTGATTTAACCCCCACACTGATATAACCCCCCCACACTGATATATCCCCCACACTGACATAACCCCCCCACACTGATATACCCCCCACACTGATATAACCCCCCCACACTGATATACCCCCCACACTGATATAACCCCCCCACTCTGAGAAAACCCTCACACTAATATACCGCCCCCCCCACATTGATATAACCCCACCCACACTGATATACCGCTCACACTGATAAACCCCTCACACTGATATAACCCCCACACTGATATACCCCTCACACTGATATAACCCTCTCACTCTGAGATACCCCTCACACTGATATAATCCTCACACTGATATAACCCCTCAGACTGATAAACCCCTCGCACTGATATACCCCCCTCACATTGATATAACCCTACCCACACTGATATGCCCCTCACACTGATGTACCCCTCACACTGATATAACCCCCACACTGATATACCCCTCACACTGATATAACCCCCACACTGAGATACCCCTCACACTGATATACCCCTCACACTGACATAACCCCCCACACTGATATAACCCCCCCACACTGATATAACCCCCCCCACACTGATTTACCCCTCACACTGATATTACCCCCACACTGATATTTCCCTCACACTGATATAACCCCCACACTGATATACCCCTCACACTGATATAACCCCCACACTGAGATACCCCTCACACTGATATAACACCTCACACTGATATAACCCCCACACTGATATACCCCTCACACTGATATACCCCTCACACTGACATATCCCTCACACTGATATAACCCTCACACTGATATTACCCTCTTACACTGAGATACCCCTCGCACTGATATAACACTCACACTGACATAACCCCCCACACTGATATAACCCCCCACACTGATATACCCCTCACACTGATATAACCCATACACTGATATAACCCCTCACACTGATATAAACCCCCACACTGATATACCCCTCACACTAATACAACCCCTCACACTGATATAAACCCCCACACTGATATACCCCTCACACTGATATTACCCCCCACACTGATATATCCCCTCACACTGATATAACCCCCCACACTGATATATCCCCTCGCACTGATATACCCCTCACACTGATATAACCCTCACACTGATATACCCCTCACACTGATATACCCCTCACAATGATATAACCCCCCACACTGATATAACCCCCCACACTGATATAACCATCACACTGATATAACCCCCCCACACTGATATACCCCCCACACGGATATATCCCCTCACACTGATATACTCCTCACACTGATATAACCCCCCACACTGATATAACCCCCCCACACTGAGATACCCCTCACACTGATATAACCCCCCACACTGATATAAGCCCCCACACTGATATAACCCTCTCACACTGAGATACCCCTCACATTGATATAACCCTCACCCTGATATAAACCCCCACACTGATATACCCCTCACACTGATATAACCCTCACACTGATATACCCCTCACACTGATATACCCCTCACACTGATATACCCCTCACACTGATATAACCCCCCATACTGATATAACCCTCACACTGATATAACCCCTCATACTGATATATCCCCTCACACTGATATACCCCTCACACTGATATAACCCCCCACACTGATATAACCCTCAAACTGATATAACCCCCCCACACTGAGATACCCCTCACAATGATATACCCCCCCCCCCCACATTGATATAACCCCACCCACACTGATATACCCCTCACACTGATAAACCCCTCACACTGATATAACCCCCACACTGATATACCCCTCACACTGATATAACCCCCTCACTGATATACCCCTCACACTGATATAACACCCTCACACTGAGATACCCCTCACACTGATATAACCCCTCACACTGATATACTCCTCACACTGATATACCCCTCACACTGATATAACCCCTCACACTGATATAACCCCCCACACTGAGATACCCCTCACACTGATATAACTCTCACACTGATATACCCCACCCACATTGATATAACCCCACCCACACTGATATAACCCCCACACTGAGATACGCCTCACACTGATATAACCCCTCGCACTGATACAACTCCCACACTAATATACCCCTCACACTGATATACCCCTCACACTGACATACCCCTCACACTGATATAACCCTCACACTGATGTAACCCTCTCACACTGAGATACCCCTCACACTGATATAACCCTCACACTGATATAACCCCTCACACTGATATAACCCCCCACACTGATATAACCCCCCACACTGAGATACCCCTCACACTGATATAACCCTCACACTGATATAACCCCCCACACTGATATACCCCTCACACTGATATAACCCATACACTGATATAACCCCTCACACTGATATAAACCCCCACACTGATATACCCCTCACACTGATATAACCCCCCACACTGATATATCCCCTCACACTGATATAACCCCCCACACTGATATATCCCCTCGCACTGATATACCCCTCACACTGATATAACCCTCACACTGATATACCCCTCACACTGATATACCCCTCACACTGATATAACCCTCACCCTGATATAAACCCACACACTGATATACCCCTCACACTGATATAACCCTCACACTGATATACCCCTCACACTGATATACCCCTCACACTGATATAACCCCTCACACTGATATAACCCTGACACTGATATATCCCTCACACTGATATACCCCTCACACTGATATAACCCCCCATGCTGATATAACCCCACACTGATTTAACCCCCACACTGATATAACCCCCCCACACTGATATACCCCCCACACTGATACAACCCCCCCACACTGATATACCCCCCACACTGATATAACCCCCCCACTCTGAGAAAACCCTCACACTGATATAACCCTCTCACTCTGAGATACCCCTCACACTGATATAATCCTCACACTGATATAACCCCTCAGACTGATATAACCCCTCGCACTGATATACCCCCCTCACATTGATATAACCCTACCCACACTGATATGCCCCTCACACTGATATACCCCTCACACTGATATAACCCCCACACTGATATACCCCTCACACTGATATAACCCCCACACTGAGATACCCCTCACACTGATATACCCCTCACACTGACATAACCCCCCACACTGATATAACCCCCCCACACTGATATAACCCCCCCCCACACTGATTTACCCCTCACACTGATATAACCCCCACACTGAGATACCCCTCACACTGATATAACACCTCACACTGATATAACCCCCACACTGATATACCCCTCACACTGATATACCCCTCACACTGACATATCCCTCACACTGATATAACCCTCACACTGATATTACCCTCTTACACTGAGATACCCCTCGCACTGATATAACACTCACACTGATATCACCCCTCACACTGATATAACCCCCCACACTGATATAACCCCCCACACTGATATACCCCTCACACTGATATAACCCATACACTGATATAACCCCTCACACTGATATAAACCCCCACACTGATATACCCCTCACACTAATACAACCCCTCACACTGATATAAACCCCCACACTGATATGCCCCTCACACTGATATTACCCCCCACACTGATATATCCCCTCACACTGATATAACCCCCCACACTGATATATCCCCTCGCACTGATATACCCCTCACACTGATATAACCCTCACACTGATATACCCCTCACACTGATATACCCCTCACAATGATATAACCCCCCACACTGATATAACCCCCCACACTGATATAACCCTCACACTGATATAACCCCCCCACACTGATATACCCCCCACACTGATATAACCCCTCCACACTGATATACCCCCCACACTGATATAACCCCCCCACACTGATATACCCCACACACTGATAGAACCCCCCCACACTGAGATACTCCTCACACTGATATACCCCCCCCACATTGATATAACCCCCCCCACACTGATATACCCCCCATACTGATATAACCTCCACACTGATATACCCCTCACACTGATATTACCCCCACACTGACATACCCCTCACATTGATATAACCCCCCACACTGATATAACCCCCACATTGATATACCCCTCACACTGATACACCGCTCACACTGATATACCCCTCACACTGATATAACCGTCACACTGATATACACCTCACACTGATATACCCCCTCACACTGATATAACCCTCACACTGATATAACCCCTCGCACTGTTATAACCCCTCACACTGATATAACCCCCCACACTGAGATACCCCCCACACTGAGATACCCCCCACACTGAGATACCCCTCACACTGATATAAGCCTCACACTGATATAACCCCTCACACTGATATAACCCCTCACACTGATATAACCCCCCACACTGAGATACCCCCCACACTGAGATACCCCCCACACTGAGATACCCCTCACACTGATATAAGCCTCACACTGATATAACCCCTCACACTGATATAACCCCCCACACTGAGATACCCCTCACACTGATATAACCCTCACACTGATATACCCCCCCCCACAGTGATATAACCCCACCCACACTGATATACCACTCACACTGATATAACCCCCACACTGATATTCCCCTCACACTGATATAACTCCCACACTGATATACCCCTCACACTGATATAACCCCCACACTGAGATACCCCTCACAATGATATAACCCCTCGCACTGATATAACCCTCACCCTGATATAAACCCCCACACTGATATACCCCTCACACTGATATAACCCCCCACACTGATATATCCCCTCACACTGATATAACCCCCCACACTGATATATCCCCTCACACTGATATACCCCTCACACTGATATAACCCCCCACACTGATATAACCCCCCAACACTGATATACCTCCCACACTGATATACCCCCCACACTGATATAACGCCCCCCACACTGATATACCCCCCCCCCACACTGAGATACCGCTCACACTGATATAACCCTCACACTGATATAACCGCTCACACTGATATAACCCTCACACTGATATAACCCTCACACTGATATAACCCCCCACACTGATATACCCCTCACACTGATATAACCCTCACACTGATATAACCCCTCATACTGATATATCCCCTCACACTGATATACCCCTCACACTGATATAACCCCCCACACTGATATAACCCTCAAACTGATATAACCGCCCCACACTGAGATACCCCTCACAATGATATACCCCCCACACATTGATATAACCCCACCCACACTGACATACCCCTCACACTGATAAACCCCTCACACTGATATAACCCCCACACTGATATACCCCTCACACTGATATAACCCCCTCACTGATATACCCCTCACACTGATATAACTCTCACACTGATATACCCCACCCACATTGATATAACCCCACCCACACTGATATAACCCCCACACTGAGATACGCCTCACACTGATATAACCCCTCGCACTGATACAACTCCCACACTAATATACCCCTCACACTGATATACCCCTCACACTGACATACCCCTCACACTGATATAACCCTCACACTGATGTAACCCTCTCACACTGAGATACCCCTCACACTGATATAACCCTCACACTGATATAACCCCTCACACTGATATAACCCCCCACACTGATATAACCCCCCACACTGAGATACCCCTCACACTGATATAACCCTCACACTGATATAACCCCCCACACTGATATACCCCTCACACTGATATAACCCATACACTGATATAACCCCTCACACTGATATAAACCCCCACACTGATATACCCCTCACACTGATATAACCCCCCACACTGATATATCCCCTCACACTGATATAACCCCCCACACTGATATATCCCCTCGCACTGATATACCCCTCACACTGATATAACCCTCACACTGATATACCCCTCACACTGATATAACCCCCTCACTGATATACCCCTCACACTGATATAACACCCTCACACTGAGATACCCCTCACACTGATATAACCCCTCACACTGATATACTCCTCACACTGATATACCCCTCACACTGATATAACCCCTCACACTGATATAACCCCCCACACTGAGATACCCCTCACACTGATATAACTCTCACACTGATATACCCCACCCACATTGATATAACCCCACCCACACTGATATAACCCCCACACTGAGATACGCCTCACACTGATATAACCCCTCGCACTGATACAACTCCCACACTAATATACCCCTCACACTGATATACCCCTCACACTGACTTACCCCTCACACTGATATAACCCTCACACTGATGTAACCCTCTCACACTGAGATACCCCTCACACTGATATAACCCTCACACTGATATAACCCCTCACACTGATATAACCCCCCACACTGATATAACCCCCCACACTGAGATACCCCTCACACTGATATAACCCTCACACTGATATAACCCCCCACACTGATATACCCCTCACACTGATATAACCCATACACTGATATAACCCCTCACACTGATATAAACCCCCACACTGATATACCCCTCACACTGATATAACCCCCCACACTGATATATCCCCTCACACTGATATAACCCCCCACACTGATATATCCCCTCGCACTGATATACCCCTCACACTGATATAACCCTCACACTGATATACCCCTCACACTGATATACCCCTCACACTGATATAACCCTCACCCTGATATAAACCCACACACTGATATACCCCTCACACTGATATAACCCTCACACTGATATACCCCTCACACTGATATACCCCTCACACTGATATAACCCCTCACACTGATATAACCCTGACACTGATATATCCCTCACACTGATATACCCCTCACACTGATATAACCCCCCATGCTGATATAACCCCACACTGATTTAACCCCCACACTGATATAACCCCCCCACACTGATATATCCCCCACACTGACATAACCCCCCCACACTGATATACCCCCCACACTGATATAACCCCCCCACACTGATATACCCCCCACACTGATATAACCCCCCCACTCTGAGAAAACCCTCACACTGATATACCGCCCCCCCCACATTGATATAACCCCACCCACACTGATATACCGCTCACACTGATAAACCCCTCACACTGATATAACCCCCACACTGATATACCCCTCACACTGATATAACCCTCTCACTCTGAGATACCCCTCACACTGATATAATCCTCACACTGATATAACCCCTCAGACTGATATAACCCCTCGCACTGATATACCCCCCTCACATTGATATAACCCTACCCACACTGATATGCCCCTCACACTGATATACCCCTCACACTGATATAACCCCCACACTGATATACCCCTCACACTGATATAACCCCCACACTGAGATACCCCTCACACTGATATACCCCTCACACTGACATAACCCCCCACACTGATATAACCCCCCCACACTGATATAACCCCCCCCACACTGATTTACCCCTCACACTGATATTACCCCCACACTGATATTTCCCTCACACTGATATAACCCCCACACTGATATACCCCTCACACTGATATAACCCCCACACTGAGATACCCCTCACACTGATATAACACCTCACACTGATATAACCCCCACACTGATATACCCCTCACACTGATATAACCCATACACTGATATAACCCCTCACACTGATATAAACCCCCACACTGATATACCCCTCACACTGATATAACCCCCCACACTGATATATCCCCTCACACTGATATAACCCCCCACACTGATATATCCCCTCGCACTGATATACCCCTCACACTGATATAACCCTCACACTGATATACCCCTCACACTGATATACCGTTCACACTGATATAACCCTCACCCTGATATAAACCCACACACTGATATACCCCTCACACTGATATAACCCTCACACTGATATACCCCTCACACTGATATACCCCTCACACTGATATAACCCCTCACACTGATATAACCCTGACACTGATATATCCCTCACACTGATATACCCCTCACACTGATATAACCCCCCATGCTGATATAACCCCACACTGATTTAACCCCCACACTGATATAACCCCCCCACACTGATATATCCCCCACACTGATGTAACCCCCCCACACTGATATACCCCCCACACTGATATAACCCCCCCACACTGATATACCCCCCACACTGATATAACCCCCCCACTCTGAGAAAACCCTCACACTGATATACCGCCCCCCCCACATTGATATAACCCCACCCACACTGATATACCGCTCACACTGATAAACCCCTCACACTGATATAACCCCCACACTGATATACCCCTCACACTGATATAACCCTCTCACTCTGAGATACCCCTCACACTGATATAATCCTCACACTGATATAACCCCTCAGACTGATATAACCCCTCGCACTGATATACCCCCCTCACATTGATATAACCCTACCCACACTGATATGCCCCTCACACTGATATACCCCTCACACTGATATAACCCCCACACTGATATACCCCTCACACTGATATAACCCCCACACTGAGATACCCCTCACACTGATATACCCCTCACACTGACATAACCCCCCACACTGATATAACCCCCCCACACTGATATAACCCCCCCACACTGATTTACCCCTCACACTGATATTACCCCCACACTGATATTTCCCTCACACTGATATAACCCCCACACTGATATACCCCTCACACTGATATAACCCCCACACTGAGATACCCCTCACACTGATATAACACCTCACACTGATATAACCCCCACACTGATATACCCCTCACACTGATATACCCCTCACACTGACATATCCCTCACACTGATATACCCCTCACACTGATATACCCCTCACACTGATATACCCCTCACACTGATATAACCCCCCATACTGATATAACCCTCACACTGATATAACCCCTCATACTGATATATCCCCTCACACTGATATACCCCTCACACTGATATAACCCCCCACACTGATATAACCCTCAAACTGATATAACCCCCCGACACTGAGATACCCCTCACAATGATATACCCCCCCCCCCCACATTGATATAACCCCACCCACACTGATATACCCCTCACACTGATAAACCCCTCACACTGATATAACCCCCACACTGATATACCCCTCACACTGATATAACCCCCTCACTGATATACCCCTCACACTGATATAACACCCTCACACTGAGATACCCCTCACACTGATATAACCCCTCACACTGATATAACCCCTCACACTGATATACCCCTCACACTGACATACCCCTCACACTGATATAACCCTCACACTGATGTAACCCTCTCACACTGAGATACCCCTCACACTGATATAACCCTCACACTGATATAACCCCTCACACTGATATAACCCCCCACACTGATATAACCCCCCACACTGAGATACCCCTCACACTGATATAACCCTCACACTGATATAACCCCCCACACTGATATACCCCTCACACTGATATACCCCTCACAATGATATAACCCCCCACACTGATATAACCCCCCACACTGATATAACCATCACACTGATATAACCCCCCCACACTGATATACCCCCCACACTGATATATCCCCTCACACTGATATACTCCTCACACTGATATAACCCCCCACACTGATATAACCCCCCCACACTGAGATACCCCTCACACTGATATAACCCCCCACACTGATATAAGCCCCCACACTGATATAACCCTCTACACTGAGATACCCCTCACATTGATATAACCCTCACCCTGATATAAACCCCTCACACTGATATACCCCTCACACTGATATAACCCTCACACTGATATACCCCTCACACTGATATACCCCTCACACTGATATACCCCTCACACTGATATAACCCCCCATACTGATATAACCCTCACACTGATATAACCCCTCATACTGATATATCCCCTCACACTGATATACCCCTCACACTGATATAACCCCCCACACTGATATAACCCTCAAACTGATATAACCCCCCCACACTGAGATACCCCCCACTATGATATACCCCCCCCCCACATTGATATAACCCCACCCACACTGATATACCCCTCACACTGATAAACCCCTCACACTGATATAACCCCCACACTGATATACCCCTCACACTGATATAACCCCCTCACTGATATACCCCTCACACTGATATAACACCCTCACACTGAGATACCCCTCACACTGATATAACCCCTCACACTGATATACTCCTCACACTGATATACCCCTCACACTGATATAACCCCTCACACTGATATAACCCCCCACACTGAGATACCCCTCACACTGATATAACTCTCACACTGATATACCCCACCCACATTGATATAACCCCACCCACACTGATATAACCCCCACACTGAGATACGCCTCACACTGATATAACCCCTCGCACTGATACAACTCCCACACTAATATACCCCTCACACTGATATACCCCTCACACTGACATACCCCTCACACTGATATAACCCTCACACTGATGTAACCCTCTCACACTGAGATACCCCTCACACTGATATAACCCTCACACTGATATAACCCCTCACACTGATATAACCCCCCACACTGATATAACCCCCCACACTGAGATACCCCTCACACTGATATAACCCTCACACTGATATAACCCCCCACACTGATATACCCCTCACACTGATATAACCCTCACACTGATATACCCCTCACACTGATATACCCCTCACACTGATATAACCCCTCACACTGATATACCCCTCACACTGACATACCCCTCACACTGATATAACCCTCACACTGATGTAACCCTCTCACACTGATATAACCCATACACTGATATAACCCCTCACACTGATATAAACCCCCACACTGATATACCCCTCACACTGATATAACCCCCCACACTGATATATCCCCTCACACTGATATAACCCCCCACACTGATATATCCCCTCGCACTGATATACCCCTCACACTGATATAACCCTCACACTGATATACCCCTCACACTGATATACCCCTCACACTGATATAACCCTCACCCTGATATAAACCCACACACTGATATACCCCTCACACTGATATAACCCTCACACTGATATACCCCTCACACTGATATACCCCCCACACTGATATAACCCCCCCACACTGATATACCCCCCACACTGATATAACCCCCCCACTCTGAGAAAACCCTCACACTGATATACCGCCCCCCCCACATTGATATAACCCCACCCACACTGATATACCGCTCACACTGATAAACCCCTCACACTGATATAACCCCCACACTGATATACCCCTCACACTGATATAACCCTCTCACTCTGAGATACCCCTCACACTGATATAATCCTCACACTGATATAACCCCTCAGACTGATATAACCCCTCGCACTGATATACCCCCCTCACATTGATATAACCCTACCCACACTGATATGCCCCTCACACTGATATACCCCTCACACTGATATAACCCCCACACTGATATACCCCTCACACTGATATAACCCCCCCCACACTGATTTACCCCTCACACTGATATTACCCCCACACTGATATTTCCCTCACACTGATATAACCCCCACACTGATATACCCCTCACACTGATATAACCCCCACACTGAGATACCCCTCACACTGATATAACACCTCACACTGATATACCCCCACACTGATATACCCCTCACACTGATATACCCCTCACACTGACATATCCCTCACACTGATATAACCCTCACACTGATATTACCCTCTTACACTGAGATACCCCTCGCACTGATATAACACTCACACTGATATCACCCCTCACACTGATATAACCCCCCACACTGATATAACCCCCCACACTGATATACCCCTCACACTGATATAACCCATACACTGATATAACCCCTCACACTGATATAAACCCCCACACTGATATACCCCTCACACTAATACAACCCCTCACACTGATATAAACCCCCACACTGATATGCCCCTCACACTGATATTACCCCCCACACTGATATATCCCCTCACACTGATATAACCCCCCACACTGATATATCCCCTCGCACTGATATACCCCTCACACTGATATAACCCTCACACTGATATACCCCTCACACTGATATACCCCTCACAATGATATAACCCCCCACACTGATATAACCCCCCACACTGATATAACCCTCACACTGATATAACCCCCCCACACTGATATACCCCCCACACTGATATAACCCCTCCACACTGATATACCCCCCACACTGATATAACCCCCCCACACTGATATACCCCACACACTGATAGAACCCCCCCACACTGAGATACTCCTCACACTGATATACCCCCCCCACATTGATATAACCCCCCCCACATTGATATAACCCCCCCCACACTGATATACCCCCCATACTGATATACCCCTCACACTGATATTACCCCCACACTGACATACCCCTCACATTGATATAACCCCCCACACTGATATAACCCCCACATTGATATACCCCTCACACTGATACACCGCTCACACTGATATATCCCCTCACACTGATATAACCGTCACACTGATATAACCCCCCACACTGATATAACCCCCCAACACTGATATACCTCCCACACTGATATACCCCCCACACTGATATAACGCCCCCCACACTGATATACCCCCCCCCACACTGAGATACCGCTCACACTGATATAACCCTCACACTGATATAACCGCTCACACTGATATAACCCTCACACTGATATAACCCTCACACTGATATAACCCTCACACTGATATAACCCCCCACACTGATATACCCCTCACACTGATATAACCCTCACACTGATATAACCCCTCATACTGATATATCCCCTCACACTGATATACCCCTCACACTGATATAACCCCCCACACTGATATAACCCTCAAACTGATATAACCCCCCCACACTGAGATACCCCTCACAATGATATACCCCCCACACATTGATATAACCCCACCCACACTGATATACCCCTCACACTGATAAACCCCTCACACTGATATAACCCCCACACTGATATACCCCTCACACTGATATAACCCCCTCACTGATATACCCCTCACACTGATATAACACCCTCACACTGAGATACCCCTCACACTGATATAACCCTCACACTGATATAACCCCTCGCACTGATATAACCCCTCACACTGATATACTCCTCACACTGATATACCCCTCACACTGATATAACCCCTCACACTGATATAACCCCCCACACTGATATAACCCCCCACACTGAGATACCCCTCACACTGATATAACCCTCACACTGATATAACCCCCCACACTGATATACCCCTCACACTGATATAACCCATACACTGATATAACCCCTCACACTGATATAAACCCCCACACTGATATACCCCTCACACTGATATAACCCCCCACACTGATATATCCCCTCACACTGATATAACCCCCCACACTGATATATCCCCTCGCACTGATATACCCCACACACTGATATAACCCTCACACTGATATACCCCTCACACTGATATACCCCTCACACTGATATAACCCTCACCCTGATATAAACCCACACACTGATATACCCCTCACACTGATATAACCCTCACACTGATATACCCCTCACACTGATATACCCCTCACACTGATATACCCCTCACACTGATATAACCCCTCACACTGATATAACCCTGACACTGATATATCCCTCACACTGATATACCCCTCACACTGATATAACCCCCCATGCTGATATAACCCCACACTGATTTAACCCCCACACTGATATAACCCCCCCACACTGATATATCCCCCACACTGACATAACCCCCCCACACTGATATACCCCCCACACTGATATAACCCCCCCACACTGATATACCCCCCACACTGATATAACCCCCCCACTCTGAGAAAACCCTCACACTGATATACCGCCCCCCCCACATTGATATAACCCCACCCACACTGATATACCGCTCACACTGATAAACCCCTCACACTGATATAACCCCCACACTGATATACCCCTCACACTGATATAACCCTCTCACTCTGAGATACCCCTCACACTGATATAATCCTCACACTGATATAACCCCTCAGACTGATATAACCCCTCGCACTGATATACCCCCCTCACATTGATATAACCCTACCCACACTGATATGCCCCTCACACTGATATACCCCTCACACTGATATAACCCCCACACTGATATACCCCTCACACTGATATAACCCCCACACTGAGATACCCCTCACACTGATATACCCCTCACACTGACATAACCCCCCACACTGATATAACCCCCCCACACTGATATAACCCCCCCACACTGATTTACCCCTCACACTGATATTACCCCCACACTGATATTTCCCTCACACTGATATAACCCCCACACTGATATACCCCTCACACTGATATAACCCCCACACTGAGATACCCCTCACACTGATATAACACCTCACACTGATATAACCCCCACACTGATATACCCCTCACACTGATATACCCCTCACACTGACATATCCCTCACACTGATATAACCCTCACACTGATATTACCCTCTTACACTGAGATACCCCTCGCACTGATATAACACTCACACTGATATAACCCCTCACACTGATATAACCCCCCACACTGATATAACCCCCCACACTGATATACCCCTCACACTGATATAACCCATACACTGATATAACCCCTCACACTGATATAAACCCCCACACTGATATACCCCTCACACTAATACAACCCCTCACACTGATATAAACCCCCACACTTACATACCCCTCACACTGATATTACCCCCCACACTGATATATCCCCTCACACTGATATAACCCCCCACACTGATATATCCCCTCGCACTGATATACCCCTCACACTGATATAACCCTCACACTGATATACCCCTCACACTGATATACCCCTCACAATGATATAACCCCCCACACTGATATAACCCCCCACACTGATATAACCATCACACTGATATAACCCCCCCACACTGATATACCCCCCACACTGATATATCCCCTCACACTGATATACTCCTCACACTGATATAACCCCCCACACTGATATAACCCCCCCACACTGAGATACCCCTCACACTGATATAACCCCCCACACTGATATAAGCCCCCACACTGATATAACCCTCTCACACTGAGATACCCCTCACATTGATATAATCCTCACCCTGATATAAACCCCCACACTGATATACCCCTCACACTGATATAACCCTCACACTGATATACCCCTCACACTGATATACCCCTCACACTGATATACCCCTCACACTGATATAACCCCCCATACTGATATAACCCTCACACTGATATAACCCCTCATACTGATATATCCCCTCACACTGATATACCCCTCACACTGATATAACCCCCCACACTGATATAACCCTCAAACTGATATAACCCCCCCACACTGAGATACCCCTCACAATGATATACCCCCCCCCCCACATTGATATAACCCCACCCACACTGATATACCCCTCACACTGATATAACCCCCCATACTGATATAACCCCCACACTGATATACCCCTCACACTGATATAACACCCTCACTGATATACCCCTCACACTGATATAACACCCTCACACTGAGATACCCCTCACACTGATATAACCCCTCACACTGATATACTCCTCACACTGATATACCCCTCACACTGATATAACCCCTCACACTGATATAACCCCCCACACTGAGATACCCCTCACACTGATATAACTCTCACACTGATATACCCCACCCACATTGATATAACCCCACCCACACTGATATAACCCCCACACTGAGATACGCCTCACACTGATATAACCCCTCGCACTGATACAACTCCCACACTAATATACCCCTCACACTGATATACCCCTCACACTGACATACCCCTCACACTGATATAACCCTCACACTGATGTAACCCTCTCACACTGAGATACCCCTCACACTGATATAACCCTCACACTGATATAACCCCTCACACTGATATAACCCCCCACACTGATATAACCCCCCACACTGAGATACCCCTCACACTGATATAACCCTCACACTGATATAACCCCCCACACTGATATACCCCTCACACTGATATAACCCATACACTGATATAACCCCTCACACTGATATAAACCCCCACACTGATATACCCCTCACACTGATATAACCCCCCACACTGATATATCCCCTCACACTGATATAACCCCCCACACTGATATATCCCCTCGCACTGATATACCCCTCACACTGATATAACCCTCACACTGATATACCCCTCACACTGATATACCCCTCACACTGATATAACCCTCACCCTGATATAAACCCACACACTGATATACCCCTCACACTGATATAACCCTCACACTGATATACCCCTCACACTGATATACCCCTCACACTGATATAACCCCTCACACTGATATAACCCTGACACTGATATATCCCTCACACTGATATACCCCTCACACTGATATAACCCCCCATGCTGATATAACCCCACACTGATATAACCCCCCCACACTGATATATCCCCCACACTGATGTAACCCCCCCACACTGATATACCCCCCACACTGATATAACCCCCCCACACTGATATACCCCCCACACTGATATAACCCCCCCACTCTGAGAAAACCCTCACACTGATATACCGCCCCCCCCACATTGATATAACCCCACCCACACTGATATACCGCTCACACTGATAAACCCCTCACACTGATATAACCCCCACACTGATATACCCCTCACACTGATATAACCCTCTCACTCTGAGATACCCCTCACACTGATATAATCCTCACACTGATATAACCCCTCAGACTGATATAACCCCTCGCACTGATATACCCCCCTCACATTGATATAACCCTACCCACACTGATATGCCCCTCACACTGATATACCCCTCACACTGATATAACCCCCACACTGATATACCCCTCACACTGATATAACCCCCACACTGAGATACCCCTCACACTGATATACCCCTCACACTGACATAACCCCCCACACTGATATAACCCCCCCACACTGATATAACCCCCCCCACACTGATTTACCCCTCACACTGATATTACCCCCACACTGATATTTCCCTCACACTGATATAACCCCCACACTGATATACCCCTCACACTGATATAACCCCCACACTGAGATACCCCTCACACTGATATAACACCTCACACTGATATAACCCCCACACTGATATACCCCTCACACTGATATACCCCTCACACTGACATATTCCTCACACTGATATAACCCTCACACTGATATTACCCTCTTACACTGAGATACCCCTCGCACTGATATAACACTCACACTGATATCACCCCTCACACTGATATAACCCCCCACACTGATATAACCCCCCACACTGATATACCCCTCACACTGATATAACCCATACACTGATATAACCCCTCACACTGATATAAACCCCCACACTGATATACCCCTCACACTAATACAACCCCTCACACTGATATAAACCCCCACACTGATATGCCCCTCACACTGATATTACCCCCCACACTGATATATCCCCTCACACTGATATAACCCCCCACACTGATATATCCCCTCGCACTGATATACCCCTCACACTGATATAACCCTCACACTGATATACCCCTCACACTGATATACCCCTCACACTGATATACCCCTCACAATGATATAACCCCCCACACTGATATAACCCCCCACACTGATATAACCCTCACACTGATATAACCCCCCCACACTGATATACCCCCCACACTGATATAACCCCTCCACACTGATATACCCCCCACACTGATATAACCCCCCCACACTGATATACCCCACACACTGATAGAACCCCCCCACACTGAGATACTCCTCACACTGATATACCCCCCCCACATTGATATAACCCCCCCCACACTGATATACCCCCCATACTGATATAACCTCCACACTGATATACCCCTCACACTGATATTACCCCCACACTGACATACCCCTCACATTGATATAAACCCCCACACTGATATAACCCCCACATTGATATACCCCTCACACTGATACACCGCTCACACTGATATACCCCTCACACTGATATAACCGTCACACTGATATACACCTCACACTGATATACCCCCTCACACTGATATAACCCTCACACTGATATAACCCCTCGCACTGTTATAACCCCTCACACTGATATAACCCCCCACACTGAGATACCCCCCACACTGAGATACCCCCCACACTGAGATACCCCTCACACTGATATAAGCCTCACACTGATATAACCCCTCACACTGATATAACCCCCCACACTGAGATACCCCTCACACTGATATAACCCTCACACTGATATACCGCCCCCCACAGTGATATAACCCCACCCACACTGATATACCACTCACACTGATATAACCCCCACACTGATATTCCCCTCACACTGATATAACTCCCACACTGATATACCCCTCACACTGATATAACCCCTCGCACTGATATAACCCTCACCCTGATATAAACCCCCACACTGATATACCCCTCACACTGATATAACCCCCCACACTGATATATCCCCTCACACTGATATAACCCCCCACACTGATATATCCCCTCACACTGATATACCCCTCACACTGATATAACCCCCCACACTGATATAACCCCCCAACACTGATATACCTCCCACACTGATATACCCCCCACACTGATATAACGCCCCCCACACTGATATACCCCCCCCCACACTGAGATACCGCTCACACTGATATAACCCTCACACTGATATAACCGCTCACACTGATATAACCCTCACACTGATATAACCCTCACACTGATATAACCCTCACGCTGATATAACCCTCACACTGATATAACCCCTCATACTGATATATCCCCTCACACTGATATACCCCTCACACTGATATAACCCCCCACACTGATATAACCCTCAAACTGATATAACCCCCCCACACTGAGATACCCCTCACAATGATATACCCCCCACACATTGATATAACCCCACCCACACTGATATACCCCTCACACTGATAAACCCCTCACACTGATATACCCCTCACACTGATATAACCCTCACACTGATATAACACCCTCACACTGAGATACCCCTCACACTGATATAACCCCTCGCACTGATATAACCCCTCACACTGATATACTCCTCACACTGATATACGCCTCACACTGATATAACCCCTCGCACTGATACAACTCCCACACTAATATACCCCTCACACTGATATACCCCTCACACTGACATACCCCTCACACTGATATAACCCTCACACTGATGTAACCCTCTCACACTGAGATACCCCTCACACTGATATAACCCTCACACTGATATAACCCCTCACACTGATATAACCCCCCACACTGATATAACCCCCCACACTGAGATACCCCTCACACTGATATAACCCTCACACTGATATAACCCCCCACACTGATATACCCCTCACACTGATATAACCCATACACTGATATAACCCCTCACACTGATATAAACCCCCACACTGATATACCCCTCACACTGATATAACCCCCCACACTGATATATCCCCTCACACTGATATAACCCCCCACACTGATATATCCCCTCGCACTGATATACCCCTCACACTGATATAACCCTCACACTGATATACCCCTCACACTGATATACCCCTCGCACTGATATAACCCTCACCCTGATATAAACCCACACACTGATATACCCCTCACACTGATATAACCCTCACACTGATATACCCCTCACACTGATATACCCCTCACACTGATATAACCCCTCACACTGATATAACCCTGACACTGATATATCCCTCACACTGATATACCCCTCACACTGATATAACCCCCCATGCTGATATAACCCCACACTGATTTAACCCCCACACTGATATAACCCCCCCACACTGATATATCCCCCACACTGACATAACCCCCCCACACTGATATACCCCCCACACTGATATAACCCCCCCACACTGATATACCCCCCACACTGATATAACCCCCCCACTCTGAGAAAACCCTCACACTGATATACCGCCCCCCCCACATTGATATAACCCCACCCACACTGATATACCGCTCACACTGATAAACCCCTCACACTGATATAACCCCCACACTGATATACCCCTCACACTGATATAACCCTCTCACTCTGAGATACCCCTCACACTGATATAATCCTCACACTGATATAACCCCTCAGACTGATATAACCCCTCGCACTGATATACCCCCCTCACATTGATATAACCCTACCCACACTGATATGCCCCTCACACTGATATACCCCTCACACTGATATAACCCCCACACTGATATACCCCTCACACTGATATAACCCCCACACTGAGATACCCCTCACACTGATATACCCCTCACACTGACATAACCCCCCACACTGATATAACCCCCCCACACTGATATAACCCCCCCCACACTGATTTACCCCTCACACTGATATTACCCCCACACTGATATTTCCCTCACACTGATATAACCCCCACACTGATATACCCCTCACACTGATATAACCCCCACACTGAGATACCCCTCACACTGATATAACACCTCACACTGATATAACCCCCACACTGATATACCCCTCACACTGATATAACCCATACACTGATATAACCCCTCACACTGATATAAACCCCCACACTGATATACCCCTCACACTGATATAACCCCCCACACTGATATATCCCCTCACACTGATATAACCCCCCACACTGATATATCCCCTCGCACTGATATACCCCTCACACTGATATAACCCTCACACTGATATACCCCTCACACTGATATACCCCTCACACTGATATAACCCTCACCCTGATATAAACCCACACACTGATATACCCCTCACACTGATATAACCCTCACACTGATATACCCCTCACACTGATATACCCCTCACACTGATATAACCCCTCACACTGATATAACCCTGACACTGATATATCCCTCACACTGATATACCCCTCACACTGATATAACCCCCCATGCTGATATAACCCCACACTGATTTAACCCCAACACTGATATAACCCCCCCACACTGATATATCCCCCACACTGATGTAACCCCCCCACACTGATATACCCCCCACACTGATATAACCCCCCCACACTGATATACCCCCCACACTGATATAACCCCCCCACTCTGAGAAAACCCTCACACTGATATACCGCCCCCCCCACATTGATATAACCCCACCCACACTGATATACCGCTCACACTGATAAACCCCTCACACTGATATAACCCCCACACTGATATACCCCTCACACTGATATAACCCTCTCACTCTGAGATACCCCTCACACTGATATAATCCTCACACTGATATAACCCCTCAGACTGATATAACCCCTCGCACTGATATACCCCCCTCACATTGATATAACCCTACCCACACTGATATGCCCCTCACACTGATATACCCCTCACACTGATATAACCCCCACACTGATATACCCCTCACACTGATATAACCCCCACACTGAGATACCCCTCACACTGATATACCCCTCACACTGACATAACCCCCCACACTGATATAACCCCCCCACACTGATATAACCCCCCCACACTGATTTACCCCTCACACTGATATTACCCCCACACTGATATTTCCCTCACACTGATATAACCCCCACACTGATATACCCCTCACACTGATATAACCCCCACACTGAGATACCCCTCACACTGATATAACACCTCACACTGATATAACCCCCACACTGATATACCCCTCACACTGATATACCCCTCACACTGACATATCCCTCACACTGATATAACCCTCACACTGATATTACCCTCTTACACTGAGATACCCCTCGCACTGATATAACACTCACACTGATATCACCCCTCACACTGATATAACCCCCCACACTGATATAACCCCCCACACTGATATACCCCTCACACTGATATAACCCATACACTGATATAACCCCTCACACTGATATAAACCCCCACACTGATATACCCCTCACACTAATACAACCCCTCACACTGATATAAACCCCCACACTGATATGCCCCTCACACTGATATTACCCCCCACACTGATATATCCCCTCACACTGATATAACCCCCCACACTGATATATCCCATCGCACTGATATACCCCTCACACTGATATAACCCTCACACTGATATACCCCTCACACTGATATACCCCTCACAATGATATAACCCCCCCACACTGATATAACCCCCCCACACTGATATACCCCACACACTGATAGAACCCCCCCACACTGAGATACTCCTCACACTGATATACCCCCTCCACATTGATATAACCCCCCCCACACTGATATACCCCCCATACTGATATAACCTCCACACTGATATACCCCTCACACTGATATTACCCCCACACTGACATACCCCTCACATTGATATAACCCCCCACACTGATATAACCCCCACATTGATATACCCCTCACACTGATACACCGCTCACACTGATATACCCCTCACACTGATATAACCGTCACACTGATATACACCTCACACTGATATACCCCCTCACACTGATATAACCCTCACACTGATATAACCCCTCGCACTGTTATAACCCCTCACACTGATATAACCCCCCACACTGAGATACCCCCACACTGAGATACCCCCCACACTGAGATACCCCTCACACTGATATAAGCCTCACACTGATATAACCCCTCACACTGATATAACCCCCCACACTGAGATACCCCTCACACTGATATAACCCTCACACTGATATACCCCCCCCCACAGTGATATAACCCCACCCACACTGATATACCACTCACACTGATATAACCCCCACACTGATATTCCCCTCACACTGATATAACTCCCACACTGATATACCCCTCACACTGATATAACCCCCACACTGAGATACCCCTCACAATGATATAACCCCTCGCACTGATATAACCCTCACCCTGATATAAACCCCCACACTGATATACCCCTCACACTGATATAACCCCCCACACTGATATATCCCCTCACACTGATATATCCCCTCACACTGATATACCCCTCACACTGATATAACCCCCCACACTGATATAACCCCCCCACACTGATATACCTCCCACACTGATATACCCCCCACACTGATATAACGCCCCCCACACTGATATACCCCCCCCCACACTGAGATACCGCTCACACTGATATAACCCTCACACTGATATAACCGCTCACACTGATATACCCCTCACACTGATATAACCCTCACACTGATATAACCCCTCATACTGATATATCCCCTCACACTGATATACCCCTCACACTGATATAACCCCCCACACTGATATAACCCTCAAACTGATATAACCCCCCCACACTGAGATACCCCTCACAATGATATAACCCCCCCACATTGATATAACCCCACCCACACTGATATACCCCTCACACTGATAAACCCCTCACACTGATATAACCCCCACACTGATATACCCCTCACACTGATATAACCCCCTCACTGATATACCCCTCACACTGATATAACACCCTCACACTGAGATACCCCTCACACTGATATAACCCTCACACTGATATAACCCCTCGCACTGATATAACCCCTCACACTGATATACTCCTCACACTGATATACCCCTCACACTGATATAACCCCTCACACTGATATAACCCCCCACACTGAGATACCCCTCACACTGATATAACTCTCACACTGATATACCCCACCCACATTGATATAACCCCACCCACACTGATATAACCCCCACACTGAGATACGCCTCACACTGATATAACCCCTCGCACTGATACAACTCCCACACTAATATACCCCTCACACTGATATACCCCTCACACTGACATACCCCTCACACTGATATAACCCTCACACTGATGTAACCCTCTCACACTGAGATACCCCTCACACTGATATAACACTCACACTGATATAACCCCTCACACTGATATAACCCCCCACACTGATATAACCCCCCACACTGAGATACCCCTCACACTGATATAACCCCCCACACTGATATACCCCTCACACTGATATAACCCATACACTGATATAACCCCTCACACTGATATAAACCCCCACACTGATATACCCCTCACACTGATATAACCCCCCACACTGATATATCCCCTCACACTGATATAACCCCCACACTGATATATCCCCTCGCACTGATATACCCCTCACACTGATATAACCCTCACACTGATATACCCCTCACACTGATATACCCCTCACACTGATATAACCCTCACCCTGATATAAACCCACACACTGATATACCCCTCACACTGATATAACCCTCACACTGATATACCCCTCACACTGATATACCCCTCACACTGATATAACCCCTCACACTGATATAACCCTGACACTGATATATCCCTCACACTGATATACCCCTCACACTGATATAACCCCCCATGCTGATATAACCCCACACTGATTTAACCCCCACACTGATATAACCCCCCCACACTGATATATCCCCCACACTGACATAACCCCCCCACACTGATATACCCCCCACACTGATATAACCCCCCCACACTGATATACCCCCCACACTGATATAACCCCCCCACTCTGAGAAAACCCTCACACTGATATACCGCCCCCCCCACATTGATATAACCCCACCCACACTGATATACCGCTCACACTGATAAACCCCTCACACTGATATAACCCCCACACTGATATACCCCTCACACTGATATAACCCTCTCACTCTGAGATACCCCTCACACTGATATAATCCTCACACTGATATAACCCCTCAGACTGATATAACCCCTCGCACTGATATACCCCCCTCACATTGATATAACCCTACCCACACTGATATGCCCCTCACACTGATATACCCCTCACACTGATATAACCCCCACACTGATATACCCCTCACACTGATATAACCCCCACACTGAGATACCCCTCACACTGATATACCCCTCACACTGACATAACCCCCCACACTGATATAACCCCCCCACACTGATATAACCCCCCCCACACTGATTTACCCCTCACACTGATATTACCCCCACACTGATATTTCCCTCACACTGATATAACCCCCACACTGATATACCCCTCACACTGATATAACCCCCACACTGAGATACCCCTCACACTGATATAACACCTCACACTGATATAACCCCCACACTGATATACCCCTCACACTGATATACCCCTCACACTGACATATCCCTCACACTGATATAACCCTCACACTGATATTACCCTCTTACACTGAGATACCCCTCGCACTGATATAACACTCACACTGATATAACCCCTCACACTGATATAACCCCCCACACTGATATAACCCCCCACACTGATATACCCCTCACACTGATATAACCCATACACTGATATAACCCCTCACACTGATATAAACCCCCACACTGATATACCCCTCACACTAATACAACCCCTCACACTGATATAAACCCCCACACTGATATACCCCTCACACTGATATTACCCCCCACACTGATATATCCCCTCACACTGATATAACCCCCCACACTGATATATCCCCTCGCACTGATATACCCCACACACTGATATAACCCTCACACTGATATACCCCTCACACTGATATACCCCTCACAATGATATAACCCCCCACACTGATATAACCCACCACACTGATATAACCCTCACACTGATATAACCCCCCCACACTGATAAATCCCCCACACTGATATAACCCCTCCACACTGATATACCCCCCACACTGATATAACCCCCCCACACTGATATACCCCACACACTGATAGAACCCCCCCACACTGAGATACTCCTCACACTGATATACCCCCCCCACATTGATATAACCCCCCCCACACTGATATACCCCCCATACTGATATAACCTCCACACTGATATACCCCTCACACTGATATTACCCCCACACTGACATACCCCTCACATTGATATAACCCCCCACACTGATATAACCCCCACATTGATATACCCCTCACACTGATACACCGCTCACACTGATATACCCCTCACACTGATATAACCGTCACACTGATATACACCTCACACTGATATACCCCCTCACACTGATATAACCCTCACACTGATATAACCCCTCGCACTGTTATAACCCCTCACACTGATATAACCCCCCACACTGAGATACCCCCCACACTGAGATACCCCCCACACTGAGATACCCCTCACACTGATATAAGCCTCACACTGATATAACCCCTCACACTGACATAACCCCCACACTGAGATACCCCTCACAATGATATAACCCCTCGCACTGATATAACCCCCACACTGATATTACCCCTCGCACTGATATAACCCTCACACTGATATACCCCTCACACTGACATAACCCTCACACTGATATAACCCTCTCACACTGAGATACCCCTCACACTGATATAACCCTCACACTGATATAACCCCTCACACTGATATAACCCCCCACACTGAGATACCCCTCACATTGATATAACCCTCACACTGATATAACCCTCACACTGATATAACCCTCACACTGATATAACCCATACACTGATATAACCCATACACTGATATAACCCCCCACACTGATATAACCCTCACACTGATATACCCCTCACACTGATATAACCCTCACACTGATATACCCCTCACACTGATATACCCCTCACACTGATATAACCCCTCACACTGATATAACCCTGACACTGATATATCCCTCACACTGATATACCCCTCACACTGATATAACCCCCCATGCTGATATAACCCCACACTGATTTAACCCCCACACTGATATAACCCCCCCACACTGATATATCCCCCACACTGACATAACCCCCCCACACTGATATACCCCCCACACTGATATAACCCCCCCACACTGATATACCCCCCACACTGATGTAACCCCCCCACTCTGAGAAAACCCTCACACTGATATACCCCTCACACTGATATAACCCCCCATGCTGATATAACCCCACACTGATTTAACCCCCACACTGATATAACCCCCCCACACTGATATATCCCCCACACTGACATAACCCCCCCACACTGATATACCCCCCACACTGATATAACCCCCCCCACACTGATTTACCCCTTACACTGATATTACCCCCACACTGATATTTCCCTCACACTGATATAACCCCCACACTGATATACCCCTCACACTGATATAACCCCCACACTGAGATACCCCTCACACTGATATAACACCTCACACTGATATAACCCCCACACTGATATACCCCTCACACTGATATACCCCTCACACTGACATATCCCTCACACTGATATAACCCTCACACTGATATTACCCTCTTACACTGAGATACCCCTCGCACTGATATAACACTCACACTGATATAACCCCTCACACTGATATAACCCCCCACACTGATATAACCCCCCACACTGATATACCCCTCACACTGATATAACCCATACACTGATATAACCCCTCACACTGATATAAACCCCCACACTGATATACCCCTCACACTAATACAACCCCTCACACTGATATAAACCCCCACACTGATATACCCCTCACACTGATATTACCCCCCACACTGATATATCCCCTCACACTGATATAACCCCCCACACTGATATATCCCCTCGCACTGATATACCCCACACACTGATATAACCCTCACACTGATATACCCCTCACACTGATATACCCCTCACAATGATATAACCCCCCACACTGATATAACCCACCACACTGATATAACCCTCACACTGATAGAACCCCCCCACACTGATAAATCCCCCACACTGATATAACCCCTCCACACTGATATACCCCCCACACTGATATAACCCCCCCACACTGATATACCCCACACACTGATAGAACCCCCCCACACTGAGATACTCCTCACACTGATATACCCCCCCCACATTGATATAACCCCCCCGACACTGATATACCCCCCATACTGATATAACCTCCACACTGATATACCCCTCACACTGATATTACCCCCACACTGACATACCCCTCACATTGATATAACCCCCCACACTGATATAACCCCCACATTGATATACCCCTCACACTGATACACCGCTCACACTGATATACCCCTCACACTGATATAACCGTCACACTGATATACACCTCACACTGATATACCCCCTCACACTGATATAACCCTCACACTGATATAACCCCTCGCACTGTTATAACCCCTCACACTGATATAACCCCCCACACTGAGATACCCCCCACACTGAGATACCCCCCACACTGAGATACCCCTCACACTGATATAAGCCTCACACTGATATAACCCCTCACACTGATATAACCCCCCACACTGAGATACCCCTCACACTGATATAACCCTCACACTGATATACCCCTCACACTGATATAACCCCCACACTGAGATACCCCTCACAATGATATAACCCCTCGCACTGATATAACCCCCACACTGATATTACCCCTCGCACTGATATAACCCTCACACTGATATACCCCTCACACTGACATAACCCTCACACTGATATAACCCTCTCACACTGAGATACCCCTCACACTGATATAACCCTCACACTGATATAACCCCTCACACTGATATAACCCCCCACACTGAGATACCCCTCACATTGATATAACCCTCACACTGATATAACCCTCACACTGATATAACCCTCACACTGATATAACCCATACACTGATATAACCCATACACTGATATAACCCCCCACACTGATATAACCCTCACACTGATATAAACCCACACACTGATATACCCCTCACACTGATATAACCCTCACACTGATATACCCCTCACACTGATATACCCCTCACACTGATATAACCCTCACACTGATATACCCCTCACACTGATATACCCCTCACACTGATATAACCCCTCACACTGATATAACCCTGACACTGATATATCCCTCACACTGATATACCCCTCACACTGATATAACCCCCCATGCTGATATAACCCCACACTGATTTAACCCCCACACTGATATAACCCCCCCACACTGATATATCCCCCACACTGACATAACCCCCCCACACTGATATACCCCCCACACTGATATACCCCCCACACTGATGTAACCCCCCCACTCTGAGAAAACCCTCACACTGATATACCGCCCCCCCCACATTGATATAACCCCACCCACACTGATATACCGCTCACACTGATAAACCCCTCACACTGATATAACCCCCACACTGATATACCCCTCACACTGATATAACCCTCTCACTCTGAGATACCCCTCACACTGATATAATCCTCACACTGATATAACCCCTCAGACTGATATAACCCCTCGCACTGATACACCCTCCTCACATTGATATAATCCTACCCACACTGATATGCCCCTCACACTGATATACCCCTCACACTGATATAACCCCCACACTGATATACCCCTCACACTGATATAACCCCCACACTGAGATACCCCTCACACTGATATACCCCTCACACTGACATAACCCCCCACACTGATATAACCCCCCCACACTGATATAACCCCCCCCACACTGATTTACCCCTCACACTGATATTACCCCCACACTGATATTTCCCTCACACTGATATAACCCCCACACTGATATACCCCTCACACTGATATAACCCCCACACTGAGATACCCCTCACACTGATATAACACCTCACACTGATATAACCCCCACACTGATATACCCCTCACACTGATATAACCCATACACTGATATAACCCCTCACACTGATATAAACCCCCACACTGATATACCCCTCACACTGATATAACCCCCCACACTGATATATCCCCTCACACTGATATAACCCCCCACACTGATATATCCCCTCGCACTGATATACCCCTCACACTGATATAACCCTCACACTGATATACCCCTCACACTGATATACCCCTCACACTGATATAACCCTCACCCTGATATAAACCCACACACTGATATACCCCTCACACTGATATAACCCTCACACTGATATACCCCTCACACTGATATACCCCTCACACTGATATAACCCCTCACACTGATATAACCCTGACACTGATATATCCCTCACACTGATATACCCCTCACACTGATATAACCCCCCATGCTGATATAACCCCACACTGATTTAACCCCCACACTGATATAACCCCCCCACACTGATATATCCCCCACACTGATGTAACCCCCCCACACTGATATACCCCCCACACTGATATAACCCCCCCACACTGATATACCCCCCACACTGATATACCGCCCCCCCCACATTGATATAACCCCACCCACACTGATATACCGCTCACACTGATAAACCCCTCACACTGATATAACCCCCACACTGATATACCCCTCACACTGATATAACCCTCTCACTCTGAGATACCCCTCACACTGATATAATCCTCACACTGATATAACCCCTCAGACTGATATAACCCCTCGCACTGATATACCCCCCTCACATTGATATAACCCTACCCACACTGATATGCCCCTCACACTGATATACCCCTCACACTGATATAACCCCCACACTGATATACCCCTCACACTGATATAACCCCCACACTGAGATACCCCTCACACTGATATACCCCTCACACTGACATAACCCCCCACACTGATATAACCCCCCCACACTGATATAACCCCCCCCACACTGATTTACCCCTCACACTGATATTACCCCCACACTGATATTTCCCTCACACTGATATAACCCCCACACTGATATAACCCCTCACACTGATATAAACCCCCACACTGATATACCCCTCACACTAATACAACCCCTCACACTGATATAAACCCCCACACTGATATGCCCCTCACACTGATATTACCCCCCACACTGATATATCCCCTCACACTGATATAACCCCCCACACTGATATATCCCCTCGCACTGATATACCCCTCACACTGATATAACCCTCACACTGATATACCCCTCACACTGATATACCCCTCACAATGATATAACCCCCCACACTGATATTACCCCCCACACTGATATAACCCTCACACTGATATAACCCCCCCACACTGATATACCCCCCACACTGATATAACCCCTCCACACTGATATACCCCCCACACTGATATAACCCCCCCACACTGATATACCCCACACACTGATAGAACCCCCCCACACTGAGATACTCCTCACACTGATATACCCCCCCCACACTGATATAACCCCCACATTGATATACCCCTCACACTGATACACCGCTCACACTGATATACCCCTCACACTGATATAACCGTCACACTGATATACACCTCACACTGATATACCCCCTCACACTGATATAACCCTCACACTGATATAACCCCTCGCACTGTTATAACCCCTCACACTGATATAACCCCCCACACTGAGATACCCCCACACTGAGATACCCCCCACACTGAGATACCCCTCACACTGATATAAGCCTCACACTGATATAACCCCTCACACTGATATAACCCCCCACACTGAGATACCCCTCACACTGATATAACCCTCACACTGATATACCCCCCCCCACAGTGATATAACCCCACCCACACTGATATACCACTCACACTGATATAACCCCCACACTGATATTCCCCTCACACTGATATAACTCCCACACTGATATACCCCTCACACTGATATAACCCCCACACTGAGATACCCCTCACAATGATATAACCCCTCGCACTGATATAACCCTCACCCTGATATAAACCCCCACACTGATATATCCCCTCACACTGATATAACCCCCCACACTGATATATCCCCTCACACTGATATAACCCCCCACACTGATATATCCCCTCACACTGATATACCCCTCACACTGATATAACCCCCCACACTGATATACCCCCCCCCACACTGAGATACCGCTCACACTGATATAACCCTCACACTGATATAACCGCTCACACTGATATAACCCTCACACTGATATAACCCTCACACTGATATAACCCCCCACACTGATATACCCCTCACACTGATATAACCCTCACACTGATATAACCCCTCATACTGATATATCCCCTCACACTGATATACCCCTCACACTGATATAACCCCCCACACTGATATAACCCTCAAACTGATATAACCCCCCCACACTGAGATACCCCTCACAATGATATTTCCCCCCCCACATTGATATAACCCCACCCACACTGATATACCCCTCACACTGATAAACCCCTCACACTGATATAACCCCCACACTGATATACCCCTCACACTGATATAACCCCCTCACTGATATACCCCTCACACTGATATAACACCCTCACACTGAGATACCCCTCACACTGATATAACCCTCACACTGATATAACCCCTCGCACTGATATAACCCCTCACACTGATATACTCCTCACACTGATATACCCCTCACACTGATATAACCCCTCACACTGATATAACCCCCCACACTGAGATACCCCTCACACTGATATAACTCTCACACTGATATACCCCACCCACATTGATATAACCCCACCCACACTGATATAACCCCCACACTGAGATACGCCTCACACTGATATAACCCCTCGCACTGATACAACTCCCACACTAATATACCCCTCACACTGATATACCCCTCACACTGACATACCCCTCACACTGATATAACCCTCACACTGATGTAACCCTCTCACACTGAGATACCCCTCACACTGATATAACCCTCACACTGATATAACCCCTCACACTGATATAACCCCCCACACTGATATAACCCCCCACACTGAGATACCCCTCACACTGATATAACCCTCACACTGATATAACCCCCCACACTGATATACCCCTCACACTGATATAACCCATACACTGATATAACCCATACACTGATATAACCCCTCACACTGATATAACCCCTCACACTGATATAAACCCCCACACTGATATACCCCTCACACTCATATAACCCCCCACACTGATATATCCCCTCACACTGATATATCCCCTCGCACTGATATACCCCTCACACTGATATACCCCTCACACTGATATAACCCTCACCCTGATATAAACCCACACACTGATATACCCCTCACACTGATATAACCCTCACACTGATATACCCCTCACACTGATATACCCCTCACACTGATATAACCCCTCACACTGATATAACCCTGACACTGATATATCCCTCACACTGATATACCCCTCACACTGATATAACCCCCCATGCTGATATAACCCCACACTGATTTAACCCCCACACTGATATAACCCCCCCACACTGATATATCCCCCACACTGACATAACCCCCCCACACTGATATACCCCCCACACTGATATAACCCCCCCACACTGATATACCCCCCACACTGATATAACCCCCCCACTCTGAGAAAACCCTCACACTGATATACCGCCCCCCCCACATTGATATAACCCCACCCACACTGATATACCGCTCACACTGATAAACCCCTCACACTGATATAACCCCCACACTGATATACCCCTCACACTGATATAACCCTCTCACTCTGAGATACCCCTCACACTGATATAATCCTCACACTGATATAACCCCTCAGACTGATATAACCCCTCGCACTGATATACCCCCCTCACATTGATATAACCCTACCCACACTGATATGCCCCTCACACTGATATACCCCTCACACTGATATAACCCCCACACTGATATACCCCTCACACTGATATACCCCTCACACTGATATAACCCCCACACTGAGATACCCCTCACACTGATATACCCCTCACACTGACATAACCCCCCACACTGATATAACCCCCCCACACTGATATAACCCCCCCCACACTGATTTACCCCTCACACTGATATTACCCCCACACTGATATTTCCCTCACACTGATATAACCCCCACACTGATATACCCCTCACACTGATATAACCCCCACACTGAGATACCCCTCACACTGATATAACACCTCACACTGATATAACCCCCACACTGATATACCCCTCACACTGATATACCCCTCACACTGATATAACCCTCACACTGATATTACCCTCTTACACTGAGATACCCCTCGCACTGATATAACACTCACACTGATATAACCCCTCACACTGATATAACCCCCCACACTGATATAACCCCCCACACTGATATACCCCTCACACTGATATAACCCATACACTGATATAACCCCTCACACTGATATAAACCCCCACACTGATATACCCCTCACACTAATACAACCCCTCACACTGATATAAACCCCCACACTGATATACCCCTCACACTGATATTACCCCCCACACTGATATATCCCCTCACACTGATATAACCCCCCACACTGATATATCCCCTCGCACTGATATACCCCACACACTGATATAACCCTCACACTGATATACCCCTCACACTGATATACCCCTCACAATGATATGACCCCCCACACTGATATAACCCACCACACTGATATAACCCTCACACTGATATAACCCCCCCACACTGATAAATCCCCCACACTGATATAACCCCTCCACACTGATATACCCCCCACACTGATATAACCCCCCCACACTGATATACCCCACACACTGATAGAACCCCCCCACACTGAGATACTCCTCACACTGATATACCCCCCCCACATTGATATAACCCCCCCCACACTGATATACCCCCCATACTGATATAACCTCCACACTGATATACCCCTCACACTGATATTACCCCCACACTGACATACCCCTCACATTGATATAACCCCCCACACTGATATAACCCACACATTGATATACCCCTCACACTGATACACCGCTCACACTGATATACCCCTCACACTGATATAACCGTCACACTGATATACACCTCACACTGATATACCCCCTCACACTGATATAACCCTCACACTGATATAACCCCTCGCACTGTTATAACCCATCACACTGATATAACCCCCCACACTGAGATACCCCCCACACTGAGATACCCCCCACACTGAGATACCCCTCACACTGATATAAGCCTCACACTGATATAACCCCTCACACTGATATAACCCCCCACACTGAGATACCCCTCACACTGATATAACCCTCACACTGATATACCCCTCACACTGATATAACCCCCACACTGAGATACCCCTCACAATGATATAACCCCTCGCACTGATATAACCCCCACACTGATATTACCCCTCGCACTGATATAACCCTCACACTGATATACCCCTCACACTGACATAACCCTCACACTGATATAACCCTCTCACACTGAGATACCCCTCACACTGATATAACCCTCACACTGATATAACCCCTCACACTGATATAACCCCCCACACTGAGATACCCCTCACATTGATATAACCCTCACACTGATATAACCCTCACACTGATATAACCCATACACTGATATAACCCATACACTGATATAACCCCCCACACTGATATAACCCTCACACTGATATAACCCCCCCACACTGATATACCCCCCACACTGATATAACACCCCCACACTGATATACCCCCACACTGATATAACCCCCCCACACTGATATACCCCACACACTGATATAACCCCCCCACACTGAGATACCACCCACACTGATATACACCCCCGACATTGATATAACCTCCCCCACATTGATATACCCCCCACACTGATATACCCCTCACACTGATATAACCCCCCACACTGATATAACCCTCAAACTGATATAACCCCACCACACTGAGATACCCCTCACAATGATATACCCCCCCCACATTGATATAACCCCACCCACACTGATATACCCCTCACACTGATAAACCCCTCACACTGATATAACCCCCACACTGATATACCCCTCACACTGATATAACCCCCTCACTGATATACCCCTCACACTGATATAACACCCTCACACTGAGATACCCCTCACACTGATATAACCCTCACACTGATATAACCCCTCACACTGATATACCCCTCACACTGACATACCCCTCACACTGATATAACCCTCACACTGATGTAACCCTCTCACACTGAGATACCCCTCACACTGATATAACCCTCACACTGATATAACCCCTCACACTGATATAACCCCCCACACTGATATAACCCCCCACACTGAGATACCCCTCACACTGATATAACCCTCACACTGATATAACCCCCCCACACTGATATACCCCCCACACTGATATAACCCCCCCACTCTGAGAAAACCCTCACACTGATATACCGCCCCCCCCACATTGATATAACCCCACCCACACTGATATACCGCTCACACTGATAAACCCCTCACACTGATATAACCCCCACACTGATATACCCCTCACACTGATATAACCCTCTCACTCTGAGATACCCCTCACACTGATATAATCCTCACACTGATATAACCCCTCAGACTGATATAACCCCTCGCACTGATATACCCCCCTCACATTGATATAACCCTACCCACACTGATATGCCCCTCACACTGATATACCCCTCACACTGATATAACCCCCACACTGATATACCCCTCACACTGATATAACCCCCACACTGAGATACCCCTCACACTGATATACCCCTCACACTGACATAACCCCCCACACTGATATAACCCCCCCACACTGATATAACCCCCCCCACACTGATTTACCCCTCACACTGATATAACCCCCACACTGATATACCCCTCACACTGATATAACCCCCTCACTGATATACCCCTCACACTGATATAACACCCTCACACTGAGATACCCCTCACACTGATATAACCCTCACACTGATATAACCCCTCACACTGATATACCCCTCACACTGACATACCCCTCACACTGATATAACCCTCACACTGATGTAACCCTCTCACACTGAGATACCCCTCACACTGATATAACCCTCACACTGATATAACCCCTCACACTGATATAACCCCCCACACTGATATAACCCCCCACACTGAGATACCCCTCACACTGATATAACCCTCACACTGATATAACCCCCCACACTGATATACCCCTCACACTGATATAACCCATACACTGATATCACCCCTCACACTGATATAAACCCCCACACTGATATACCCCTCACACTGATATAACCCCCCACACTGATATATCCCCTCACACTGATATAACCCCCCACACTGATATATCCCCTCGCACTGATATACCCCTCACACTGATATAACCCTCACACTGATATACCCCTCACACTGATATACCCCTCACACTGATATAACCCTCACCCTGATATAAACCCACACACTGATATACCCCTCACACTGATATAACCCTCACACTGATATACCCCTCACACTGATATACCCCTCACACTGATATAACCCCTCACACTGATATAACCCTGACACTGATATATCCCTCACACTGATATACCCCTCACACTGATATAACCCCCCATGCTGATATAACCCCACATTGATTTAACCCCCACACTGATATAACCCCCCCACACTGATATATCCCCCATACTGATATAACCCCCCCCACACTGATATACCCCCCACACTGATATAACCCCCCCACACTGATATACCCCCCACACTGATATAACCCCCCCACTCTGAGAAAACCCTCACACTGATATACCGCCCCCCCCACATTGATATAACCCCACCCACACTGATATACCGCTCACACTGATAAACCCCTCACACTGATATAACCCCCACACTGATATACCCCTCACACTGATATAACCCTCTCACTCTGAGATACCCCTCACACTGATATAATCCTCACACTGATATAACCCCTCAGACTGATATAACCCCTCGCACTGATATACCCCCCTCACATTGATATAACCCTACCCACACTGATATGCCCCTCACACTGATATACCCCTCACACTGATATAACCCCCACACTGATATACCCCTCACACTGATATAACCCCCACACTGAGATACCCCTCACACTGATATACCCCTCACACTGACATAACCCCCCACACTGATATAACCCCCCCACAATGATATAACCCCCCCCACACTGATTTACCCCTCACACTGATATTACCCCCACACTGATATTTCCCTCACACTGATATAACCCCCACACTGATATACCCCTCACACTGATATAACCCCCACACTGAGATACCCCTCACACTGATATAACACCTCACACTGATATAACCCCCACACTGATATACCCCTCACACTGATATACCCCTCACACTGACATATCCCTCACACTGATATAACCCTCACACTGATATTACCCTCTTACACTGAGATACCCCTCGCACTGATATAACACTCACACTGATATAACCCCTCACACTGATATAACCCCCCACACTGATATAACCCCCCACACTGATATACCCCTCACACTGATATAACCCATACACTGATATAACCCCTCACACTGATATAAACCCCCACACTGATATACCCCTCACACTAATACAACCCCTCACACTGATATAAACCCCCACACTGATATACCCCTCACACTGATATAACCCTCACACTGATATACCCCTCACACTGATATACCCCTCACACTGATATACCCCTCACACTGATATAACCCCCCATACTGATATAACCCTCACACTGATATAACCCCTCATACTGATATATCCCCTCACACTGATATACCCCTCACACTGATATAACCCCCCACACTGATATAACCCTCACACTGATATAACCCCCCCACACTGAGATACCCCTCACAATGATATACCCCCCCCCACATTGATATAACCCCACCCACACTGATATACCCCTCACACTGATAAACCCCTCACACTGATATAACCCCCACACTGATATACCCCTCACACTGATATAACCCCCTCACTGATATACCCCTCACACTGATATAACACCCTCACACTGAGATACCCCTCACACTGATATAACCCTCACACTGATATAACCCCTCGCACTGATATAACCCCTCACACTGATATACTCCTCACACTGATATACCCCTCACACTGATATAACCCCTCACACTGATATAACCCCCCACACTGAGATACCCCTCACACTGATATAACTCTCACACTGATATACCCCACCCACATTGATATAACCCCACCCACACTGATATAACCCCCACACTGAGATACGCCTCACACTGATATAACCCCTCGCACTGATACAACTCCCACACTAATATACCCCTCACACTGATATACCCCTCACACTGACATACCCCTCACACTGATATAACCCTCACACTGATGTAACCCTCTCACACTGAGATACCCCTCACACTGATATAACCCTCACACTGATATAACCCCTCACACTGATATAACCCCCCACACTGATATAACCCCCCACACTGAGATACCCCTCACACTGATATAACCCTCACACTGATATAACCCCCCACACTGATATACCCCTCACACTGATATAACCCATACACTGATATAACCCCTCACACTGATATAAACCCCCACACTGATATACCCCTCACACTGATATAACCCCCCACACTGATATATCCCCTCACACTGATATAACCCCCCACACTGATATATCCCCTCGCACTGATATACCCCTCACACTGATATAACCCTCACACTGATATACCCCTCACACTGATATACCCCTCACACTGATATAACCCTCACCCTGATATAAACCCACACACTGATATACCCCTCACACTGATATAACCCTCACACTGATATACCCCTCACACTGATATAACCCCTCACACTGATATAACCCTGACACTGATATATCCCTCACACTGATATACCCCTCACACTGATATAAGCCCCCATGCTGATATAACCCCACCCTGATTTAACCCCCACACTGATATAACCCCCCCACACTGATATATCCCCCACACTATGTAACCCCCCCACACTGATATACCCCCCACACTGATATAACCCCCCCACACTGATATACCCCCCACACTGATATAACCCCCCCACTCTGAGAAAACCCTCACACTGATATACCGCCCCCCCCACATTGATATAACCCCACCCACACTGATATACCGCTCACACTGATAAACCCCTCACACTGATATAACCCCCACACTGATATACCCCTCACACTGATATAACCCTCTCACTCTGAGATACCCCTCACACTGGTATAATCCTCACACTGATATAACCCCTCAGACTGATATAACCCCTCGCACTGATATACCCCCCTCACATTGATATAACCCTACCCACACTGATATGCCCCTCACACTGATATACCCCTCACACTGATATAACCCCCACACTGATATACCCCTCACACTGATATAACCCCCACACTGAGATACCCCTCACACTGATATACCCCTCACACTGACATAACCCCCCCACACTGATATAACCCCCCCACACTGATATAACCCCCCCCACACTGATTTACCCCTCACACTGATATTACCCCCACACTGATATTTCCCTCACACTGATATAACCCCCACACTGATATACCCCTCACACTGATATAACCCCCACACTGAGATACCCCTCACACTGATATAATACCTCACACTGATATAACCCCCACACTGATATACCCCTCACACTGATATACCCCTCACACTGACATATCCCTCACACTGATATAACCCTCACACTGATATAACCCCCCACACTGATATATCCCCTCGCACTGATATACCCCTCACACTGATATAACCCTCACACTGATATACCCCTCACACTGATATACCCCTCACAATGATATAACCCCCCACACTGATATAACCCCCCACACTGATATAACCCTCACACTGATATAACCCCCCCACACTGATATACCCCCCACACTGATATAACCCCTCCACACTGATATACCCCCCACACTGATATAACCCCCCCACACTGATATAACCCCCCACACTGAGATACCCCTCACACTGATATAACCCTCACACTGATATACCCCCCCCCCACAGTGATATAACCCCACCCACACTGATATACCACTCACACTGATATAACCCCCACACTGATATTCCCCTCACACTGATATAACTCCCACACTGATATACCCCTCACACTGATATAACCCCCACACTGAGATACCCCTCACAATGATATAACCCCTCGCACTGATATAACCCTCACCCTGATATAAACCCCCACACTGATATACCCCTCACACTGATATAACCCCCCACACTGATATATCCCCTCACACTGATATAACCCCCCACACTGATATATCCCCTCACACTGATATACCCCTCACACTGATATAACCCCCCACACTGATATAACCCCCCCACACTGATATACCTCCCACACTGATATACCCCCCACACTGATATAACGCCCCCCACACTGATATACCCCCCCCCACACTGAGATACCCCTCACACTGATATAACCCTCACACTGATATAACCCTCACACTGATATAACCCTCACACTGATATAACCCTCACACTGATATAACCCCCCACACTGATATACCCCTCACACTGATATAACCCTCACACTGATATAATCCCTCATACTGATATATCCCCTCACACTGATATACCCCTCACACTGATATAACCCCCCACACTGATATACCCCTCACACTGATATAACCCCCACACTGAGATACCCCTCACAATGATATAACCCCTCGCACTGATATAACACCCACACTGATATTACCCCTCGCACTGATATAACCCTCACACTGATATACCCCTCACACTGATATACCCCTCACACTGACATAACCCTCACACTGATATAACCCTCTCACACTGAGATACCCCTCACACTGATATAACCCTCACACTGATATAACCCCTCACACTGATATAACCCCCCACACTGAGATACCCCTCACATTGATATAACCCTCACACTGATATAACCCTCACACTGATATAACCCTCACACTGATATAACCCATACACTGATATAACCCATACACTGATATAACCCCCCACACTGATATAACCCTCACACTGATATAACCCCCCCACACTGATATACCCCCCACACTGATATAACACCCCCACACTGATATACCCCCCACACTGATATAACCCCCCCACACTGATATACCCCACACACTGATATAACCCCCCCACACTGAGATACCACCCACACTGATATACACCCCCGACATTGATATAACCTCCCCCACACTGATATACCCCCCATACTGATGTAACCTCCACACTGATATACCCCTCACACTGATATTACCCCCACACTGACATACCCCTCACACTGAAAAAACCCCTCGCACTGATATAACCCCCACATTGATATACCCCTCACACTGATACACCGCTCACACTGATATACCCCTCACACTGATATAACCGTCACACTGATATACACCTCACACTATTATACCCCCTCACACTGATATAACCCTCACACTGATATAACCCCTCGCACTGTTATAACCCCTCACACTGATATAACCCACCACACTGAGATACCCCCCACACTGAGATACCCCCGACACTGATATAACCCCCCACACTGATATATCCCCTCACACTGATATAACCCCCCACACTGATATATCCCCTCGCACTGATATACCCCTCACACTGATATAACCCTCACACCGATCTTCCCCTCACACTGATATACCCCTCACACTGATATAACCCCCCACACTGATATAACCCCCCACACTGATATAACCCCCCACACTGATATAACCCTCACACTGATATAACCCCCCCACACTGATATACCCCCCACACTGATATACCCCCCCACACTGATATAACCCCCCCACACTGATATACCCACCACACTGATGTAACCCCCCCACACTGATATACCCCACACACTGAAATAACCCCCCACACTGAGATACCCCTCACACTGATATACCCCCCCGACATTGATATAACCTCCACACTGATATACCCCTCACACTGATATAACCCCCACACTGATATAACCCCTCACACTGATATAACCCTCACTCTGATATAACCACTCACACTGATATAACCTCCCACACTGATATATCCCCCACACTGATATACCCCTCACACTGATAACCCCCACACTGATATACCCCTCACACTGATATAACCCATACACTGATATAACCGCTCACACTGATATAAACCCCCACACTGATATACCCCTCACACTGATATAACCCCTCACACTGATATAAACCCCCACACTGATATACCCCTCACACTGATATAACCCCCACACTGATATACCCCTCACACTGATATAACCCCCACACTGATATACCCCTCACACTGATATAACACCCTCACACTGAGATACCCCTCACACTGATATAACCCTCACACTGATATAACCCCTCGCACTGATATAATCCCTCACACTGATATAACCCCCCCACACTGATATACCCCCCACACTGATATAACCCCCCCACACTGATATACCCCCCACACTGATATAACCCCCCCACACTGATATAACCCCCCCACACTGATATACCCCCCACACTGATATACCCCCCACACTGATACAACCCCCCCACACTGATATACCCCACACACTGATAGAAACCCCCCACACTGAGATACCCCTCACACTGATATATCCCCCCCACATTGATATAACCTCCCCCACACTGATATACCCCCCATACTGATATAACCTCCACACTGATATACCCCTCACACTGATATTACCCCGACACTGACATACCCCTCACACTGATATAACCCCTCGCACTGATATAACCCCTCACACTGAGATACGCCCCACACTGATATAACCCTCACACTGATATACCCCTCACACTGATATACCCCCTCACACTCATATATAACCCTCACACTGATGTACCCCCCCACACTGAGATACCCCCCACACTGATCTAACCCCCACACTGATATACCCCTCACACTGATACAACCCTCTCACACTGAGATACCCCTCACACTGATATACCCCTCACACTGATATAACCCCCCCACACTGATATTAGCCCCCACACTGATATAACCCTCTCACACTGAGATACCCCTCACACTGATATAACCCTCACCCTGATATAAACCCCCACACTGATATACCCCTCACACTGATAGAACCCTCACACTGATATACCCCTCACACTGATATAACCCCTCACACTGATATAACCCCTCACACTGATATAACCCTGACACTGATATACCCCTCACACTGATATACCCCTCACACTGATATAACCCCCCATACTGATATAACCCCACACTGATTTAACCCCCCACACTGAGATACCCCTCACACTGATATAACCCTCACACTGATATACCCCCCTCACATTGATATAACCCCACCCACACTGATATACCCCTCGCACTGATATAACCCCCACACTGATATACCCCTCACACTGATATACCCCTCACACTGATATAACCCCCCACACTGATATATCCCCTCACACTGATATATCCCCTTGCACTGATATACCCCTCACACTGATATAACCCTCACACTGATATACCCCTCACACTGATATACCCCTCACACTGATATAACCCCCCACACTGATATAACCCCCCCACACTGATATACCTCCCACACTGATATACCTCCCACACTGATATACCCCCCACACTGATATAACGCCCCCCACACTGATATACCCCCCCCCACACTGAGATACCCCTCACACTGATATAACCCCCACACTGATATACCCCTCACACTGATATAACACCCTCACACTGAGATACCCCTCACACTGATATAACCCTCGCACTGATATAACCCCTCGCACTGATATAACCCCTCACACTGATATAACCCCCCCACACTGATATACCCCCCACACTGATATAACCCCCCCACTCTGACATAACCCCCCCACACTGATATACCCCCCACACTGATATAAACCCCCACACTGATATACCCCCCACACTGATATAACCCCCCACTCTGATATACCCCCCATACTGATATAACCTCCACACTGATATACCCCTCACACTGATATTACCCCCACACTGACATACCCCTCACACTGATATAACCCCTCGCACTGATATAACCCCCACATTGATATACCCCTCACACTGATACACCGCTCACACTGATATACCCCTCACACTGATATAACCGTCACACTGATATACACCTCACACTGATATACCCCCTCACACTGATATAACCCTCACACTGATATAACCCCTCGCACTGATATACCCCCTCACACTGATATAACCCCTCGCACTGAGATACGCCCCACACTGATATAACCCTCACACTGATATACCCCTCACACTGATATACCCCCTCACACTCATATATAACCCTCACACTGATGTACCCCCCCACACTGATATACCCCCCACACTGATATAACCCCCCCACACTGATATACCCCCCACACTGATGTAACCCCCCCACACTGATATACCCCACACACTGATATAACCCCCCCACACTGAGATACCGCTCACACTGATATACCCCCCCGACATTGATATAACCTCCCCCACACTGATATACCCCCCATACTGATATAACCTCCACACTGATATACCCCTCACACTGATATTACCCCCACACTGACATGCCCCTCACACTGATATAACCCCTCGCACTGATATAACCCCCACACTGATATAACCCCTCACACTGATATTACCCCCACACTGACATACCCCTCACACTGATATAACCCCTCGCACTGATATAACCCCCACATTGATATACCCCTCACACTGATACACCGCTCACACTGATATACCCCTCACACTGATATAACCGTCACACTGATATACACCTCACACTATTATACCCCCTCACACTGATATAACCCTCACACTGATATAACCCCTCGCACTGTTATAACCCCTCACACTGATATAACCCCCCTCACTGAGATACCCCCCACACTGAGATACCCCCCACACTGAGATACCCCTCACACTGATATAACCCTCACACTGATATAACCCTCACACTGATATAACCCCTCACACTAATATAACCTCCCACACTGATATACCCCTCCCACTGACATACCCCTCACACTGATATAAACCCCCACACTGATATACCCCTCACACTGATATAACCCCCCACACTGATATATCCCCCACACTGATATATCCCCTCGCACTGATATACCCCTCACACTGATATAACCCCCACACTGATATACCCCTCACACTGATAAACCCCACACTGATATACCCCTCACACTGATATAACCGCTCACACTGATATAAACCCCCACACTGATATACCCCTCACACTGATATAACCCCTCACACTGATATAAACCCCCACACTGATATACCCCTCACACTGATATAACCCCCACACTGATATACCCCTCACACTGATATAACCCCCACACTGATATACCCCTCACACTGATATAACACCCTCACACTGAGATACCCCTCACACTGATATAACCCTCACACTGATATAACCCCTCGCACTGATATAACCCCTCACACTGATATAACCCCCCCACACTGATATACCCCCCACACTGATATAACCCCCCCACACTGATATAACCCCCCCACACTGATATAACCCCCCCACACTGATATACCCCCCACACTGATATAACCCCCCCACACTGATATAACCCCCCACACTGATATACCCCCCACACTGATATAACCCCCCCACACTGAAATACCCCCCACACTGATATAACCCCCCCACACTTATATACCCACCACACTGATATAACCCCCCACACTGATATACCCCACACACTGATAGAAACCCCCCACACTGAGATACCCCTCACACTGATATACCCCCCCCACATTGATATAACCCCCCCCACACTGATATACCCCCCATACTGATATAACCTCCACACTGATATACCCCTCACACTGATATTACCCCCACACTGACATACCCCTCACACTGATATAACCCCTCGCACTGATATAACCCCCACATTGATATACCCCTCACACTGATACACCGCTCACACTGATATACCCCTCACACTGATATAACCGCTCACACTGATATACACCTCACACTGATATACCCCCTCACACTGATATAACCCTCACACTGATATAACCGCTCGCACTGATATAGCCCCTCACACTGATATAACCCTCACACTGATATAACCCTTCGCACTGAGATACGCCCCACACTGATATAACCCTCACACTGATATACCCCTCACACTGATATACCCCCTCACACTCATATATAACCCTCACACTGATGAACCCCCCCACACTGAGATACCCCCCACACTGATCTAACCCCCACACTGATATACCCCTCACACTGATACAACCCTCTCACACTGAGATACCCCTCACACTGATATACCCCTCACACTGATATACCCCTCACACTGATATAACCCCCCACACTGATATAAGCCCCCACACTGATATAACCCTCTCACACTGAGATACCCCTCACACTGATATAACCCTCACCCTGATATAAACCCCCACACTGATATACCCCTCACACTGATATAACCCTCACACTGATATACCCCTCACACTGATATAACCCCTCACACTGATATAACCCCTCACACTGATATAACCCTGACACTGATATACCCCTCACACTGATATACCCCTCACACTGATATAACCCCCCATACTGATATAACCCCACACTGATTTAACCCCCCACACTGAGATACCCCTCACACTGATATAACCCTCACACTGATATACCCCCCTCACATTGATATAACCCCACCCACACTGATATACCCCTCGCACTGATATAACCCCCACACTGATATACCCCTCACACTGATATACCCCTCACACTGATATACCCCTCACACTGATATAACCCCTCACACTGATATAACCCCTCACACTGATATACCCCCTCACACTGATATAACCCTCACCCTGATATAAACCCCCACACTGATATACCCCTCACACTGATATAACCCCCCACACTGATATATCCCCTCACACTGATATAACCCCCCACACTGGTATATCCCCTTGCACTGATATACCCCTCACACTGATATAACCCTCACACTGATATACCCCTCACACTGATATACCCCTCACACTGATATAACCCCCCACACTGATATAACCCCCCCACACTGATATACCTCCCACACTGATATACCCCCCACACTGATATACCCCCCACACTGATATAACGCCCCCCACACTGATATACCCCCCCCCCACACTGATATAACCCTCACACTGATATAACCCTCATACTGATATAACCCTCACACTGATATAACCCCTCACACTGATATAACCCCCCACACTGATATACCCCTCACACTGATATAACCCCTCACACTGATATCACCCCTCACACTGATATAACCCCCCACACTGATATACCCCTCACACTGATATAACCCCCCACACTGATATACCCCTCACACTGATATACCCCTCACACTGATATACCCCTCACACTGATATAACCCTCAAACTGATATAACCCCCCCACACTGAGATACCCCTCACACTGATATACCCCCCCCACATTGATATAACCCCACCCACACTGATATACACCTCACACTGATAAACCCCTTACACTGATATAAGCCCCACACTGATATACCCCTCACACTGATATAACCCCCTCACTGATATACCCCTCACACTGATATACCCCTCACACTGATATAACCCCCCATACTGATATAACCCCACACTGATTTAACCCCCCACACTGAGATACCCCTCACACTGATATAACCCTCACACTGATATACCCCCCTCACATTGATATAACCCCACCCACACTGATATACCCCTCGCACTGATATAACCCCCACACTGATATACCCCTCACACTGATATACCCCTCACACTGATATACCCCTCACACTGATATAACCCCTCACACTGATATAACCCCTCACACTGATATAACCCTCACCCTGATATAAACCCCCACACTGATATACCCCTCACACTGATATACCCCTCACACTGATATAACCTCCCATACTGATATAACCCCACACTGATTTAACCCCCCACACTGAGATACCCCTCACACTGATATAACGCTCACACTGATATAACGCCCCCCACACTGATATACCCCCCCCCCACACTGAGATACCCCTCACACTGATATAACCCTCACACTGATATAACCCTCATACTGATATAGCCCTCACACTGATATAACCCTCACACTGATATAACCCCTCGCACTGATATAACCCCTCACACTGATATAACCCCCCCACACTGATATACCCCCCACACTGATATAACCCCCCCACTCTGACATAACCCCCCCACACTGATATACCCCCCACACTGATATAAACCCCCACACTGATATACCCCCCACACTGATATAACCCCCCACTCTGATATACCCCCCATACTGATATAACCTCCACACTGATATACCCCTCACACTGATATTACCACCACACTGACATACCCCTCACACTGATATAACCCCTCGCACTGATATAACCCCCACATTGATATACCCCTCACACTGATACACCGCTCACACTGATATACCCCTCACACTGATATAACCGTCACACTGATATACACCTCACACTGATATACCCCCTCACACTGATATAACCCTCACACTGATATAACCCCTCGCACTGAGATACGCCCCACACTGATATAACCCTCACACTGATATACCCCTCACACTGATATACCCCCTCACACTCATATATAACCCTCACACTGATGTACCCCCCCACACTGAGATACCCCCCACACTGATCTAACCCCCACACTGATATACCCCTCACACTGATACAACCCTCTCACACTGAGATACCCCTCACACTGATATAACCCTCACCCTGATATAAACCCCCACACTGATATACCCCTCACACTGATATAACCCTCACACTGATATACCCCTCACACTGATATAACCCCCACACTGATATAACCCTCACACTGATATTACCCCCACACTGACATACCCCTCACACTGATACAACCCTCTCACACTGAGATACCCCTCACACTGATATAACCCTCACCCTGATATAAACCCCCACACTGATATACCCCTCACACTGATATAACCCTCACACTGATATACCCCTCACACTGATATATCCCCTCACACTGATATAACCCCCCACACTGATATATCCCCTTGCACTGATATACCCCTCACACTGATATAACCCTCACACTGATATACCCCTCACACTGATATAACCCCCCACACTGATATAACCCCTCACACTGATATAACCCCCCACACTGATATACCCCTCACACTGATATAACCCCTCACACTGATATCACCCCTCACACTGATATAACCCCCCACACTGATATACCCCTCACACTGATATACCCCTCACACTGATATAACCCCCCACACCGATATACCCCTCACACTGATATACCCCTCACACTGATATACCCCTCACACTGATATAACCCCCCACACTGATATAACCCTCAAACTGATATAACCCCCCCACACTGAGATACCCCTCACACTGATATACCCCTCACACTGATATAACCCCCTCACTGATATACCCCTCACACTGATATACCCCTCACACTGATATAACCCCCCATACTGATATAACCCCACACTGATTTAACCCCCCACACTGAGATACCCCTCACACTGATATAACCCTCACACTGATATACCCCCCTCACATTGATATAACCCCACCCACACTGATATACCCCTCGCACTGATATAACCCCCACACTGATATACCCCTCACACTGATATACCCCTCACACTGATATACCCCTCACACTGATATAACCCCTCACACTGATATAACCCCTCACACTGATATACCCCCTCACACTGATATAACCCTCACCCTGATATAAACCCCCACACTGATATACCCCTCACACTGATATACCCCTCACACTGATATAACCCCCCATACTGATATAACCCCACACTGATTTAACCCCCCACACTGAGATACCCCTCACACTGATATAACGCTCACACTGATACAACGCCCCCCACACTGATATACCCCCCCCCACACTGAGATACCCCTCACACTGAGAGAACCCTCACACTGATATAACCCTCATACTGATATAGCCCTCACACTGATATAACCCTCACACTGATATAACCCCTCGCACTGATATAACCCCTCACACTGATATAACCCCCCCACTCTGACATAACCCCCCCACACTGATATACCCCCCACACTGATATAAACCCCCACACTGATATACCCCCCACACTGATATAACCCCCCACTCTGATATACCCCCCATACTGATATAACCTCCACACTGATATACCCCTCACACTGATATTACCCCCACACTGACATACCCCTCACACTGATATAACCCCTCGCACTGATATAACCCCCACATTGATATACCCCTCACACTGATACACCGCTCACACTGATATAACCCTCACACTGATATAACCCCTCGCACTGAGATACGCCCCACACTGATATAACCCTCACACTGATATACCCCTCACACTGATATACCCCCTCACACTCATATATAACCCTCACACTGATGTACCCCCCCACACTGAGATACCCCCCACACTGATCTAACCCCCACACTGATATACCCCTCACACTGATACAACCCTCTCACACTGAGATACCCCTCACACTGATATAACCCTCACCCTGATATAAACCCCCACACTGATATACCCCTCACACTGATATAACCCTCACACTGATATACCCCTCACACTGATATAACCCCCACACTGATATAACCCCTCACACTGATATAACCCCCACACTGATATAACCCCCACACTGATATACCCCTCACACTGATATAACCCCCACACTGATATACCCCTCACACTGATATAACACCCTCACACTGAGATACCCCTCACACTGATATAACCCTCACACTGATATAACCCCTCGCACTGATATAACCCCTCACACTGATATAACCCCCCCACACTGATATACCCCCCACACTGATATAACCCCCCCACACTGATATAACCCCCCACACTGATATACCCCCCACACTGATATAACCCCCCCACACTGATATAACCCCCCACACTGATATACCCCCCACACTGATATAACCCCCCCACACTGATATACCCCCCACACTGATATACCCCCCACACTGATATAACCCCCCCACACTTATATACCCACCACACTGATATAACCCCCCACACTGATATACCCCACACACTGATAGAAACCCCCCACACTGAGATACCCCTCACACTGATATACCCCCCCCACATTGATATAACCCCCCCCACACTGATATACCCCCCATACTGATATAACCTCCACACTGATATACCCCTCACACTGATATTACCCCCACACTGACATACCCCTCACACTGATATAACCCCTCGCACTGATATAACCCCCACATTGATATACCCCTCACACTGATACACCGCTCACACTGATATACCCCTCACACTGATATAACCGTCACACTGATATACACCTCACACTGATATACCCCCTCACACTGATATAACCCTCACACTGATATAACCGCTCGCACTGATATAGCCCCTCACACTGATATAACCCTCACACTGATATAACCCTTCGCACTGAGATACGCCCCACACTGATATAACCCTCACACTGATATACCCCTCACACTGATATACCCCCTCACACTCATATATAACCCTCACACTGATGAACCCCCCCACACTGAGATACCCCCCACACTGAGATACCCCCCACACTGATATACCCCTCACACTGATACAACCCTCTCACACTGAGATACCCCTCACACTGATATACCCCTCACACTGATATACCCCTCACACTGATATAACCCCCCACACTGATATAAGCCCCCACACTGAGATACCCCCCACACTGATATACCCCTCACACTGATATAACCCTCACACTGATATACCCCTCACACTGATATAACCCCTCACACTGATATAACCCCTCACACTGATATACCCCTCACACTGATATACCCCTCACACTGATATAACCCCCCATACTGATATTACCCCACACTGATTTAACCCCCCACACTGAGATACCCCTCACACTGATATAACCCTCACACTGATATACCCCCCTCACATTGATATAACCCCACCCACACTGATATACCCCTCGCACTGATATAACCCCCACACTGATATACCCCTCACACTGATATACCCCTCACACTGATATACCCCTCACACTGATATAACCCCTCACACTGATATAACCCCTCACACTGATATAACCCTCACCCTGATATAAACCCCCACACTGATATACCCCTCACACTGATATAACCCCCCACACTGATATATCCCCTCACACTGATATAACCCCCCACACTGAAATATCCTCTTGCACTGATATAACCCTCACACTGATATAACCCTCACACTGATATACCCCTCACACTGATATACCCCTCACACTGATATAACCCCCCACACTGATATAACCCCTCACACTGATATAACCCCCCACACTGATATACCCCTCACACTGATATAACCCCTCACACTGATATCACCCCTCACACTGATATAACCTCCCACACTGATATACCCCTCACACTGATATACCCCTCACACTGATATACCCCTCACACTGATATAACCCCCCACACTGATATACCCCTCACACTGATATACCCCTCACACTGATATACCCCTCACACTGATATAACCCCCCACACTGATATAACCCTCAAACTGATATAACCCCCCCACACTGAGATACCCCTCACACTGATATACCCCCCCCACATTGATATAACCCCACCCACACTGATATACCCCTCACACTGATAAACCCCTCACACTGATATAAGCCCCACACTGATATACCCCTCACACTGATATAACCCCCTCACTGATATACCCCTCACACTGATATACCCCTCACACTGATATAACCCCCCATACTGATATAACCCCACACTGATTTAACCCCCCACACTGAGATACCCCTCACACTGATATAACCCTCACACTGATATACCCCCCTCACATTGATATAACCCCACCCACACTGATATACCCCTCGCACTGATATAACCCCCACACTGATATACCCCTCACACTGATATACCCCTCACACTGATATAACCCCTCACACTGATATAACCCCTCACACTGATATACCCCCTCACACTGATATAACCCTCACCCTGATATAAACCCCCACACTGATATACCCCTCACACTGATATACCCCTCACACTGATATAACCCCCCATACTGATATAACCCCACACTGATTTAACCCCCCACACTGAGATACCCCTCACACTGATATAACGCTCACACTGATATAACGCCCCCCACACTGATATACCCCCCCCACACTGAGATACCCCTCACACTGATATAACCCTCACACTGATATAACCCTCATACTGATATAGCCCTCACACTGATATAACCCTCACACTGATATAACCCCTCGCACTGATATAACCCCTCACACTGATATAACCCCCCCACACTGATATACCCCCCACACTGATATAACCCCCCCACTCTGACATAACCCCCCCACACTGATATACCCCCCACACTGATATAAACCCCCACACTGATATACCCCCCACACTGATATAACCCCCCACTCTGATATACCCCCCATACTGATATAACCTCCACACTGATATACCACTCACACTGATATTACCCCCACACTGACATACCCCTCACACTGATATAACCCCTCGCACTGATATAACCCCCACATTGATATACCCCTCACACTGATACACCGCTCACACTGATATACCCCTCACACTGATATAACCGTCACACTGATATACACCTCACACTGATATACCCCCTCACACTGATATAACCCTCACACTGATATAACCCCTCGCACTGATATACCCCCTCACACTGATATAACCCTCACACTGATATAACCCCTCGCACTGAGATACGCCCCACACTGATATAACCCTCACACTGATATACCCCTCACACTGATATACCCCCTCACACTCATATATAACCCTCACACTGATGTACCCCCCCACACTGAGATACCCCCCACACTGAGATACCCCCCACACTGATATACCCCTCACACTGATACAACCCTCTCACACTGAGATACCCCTCACACTGATATAACCCTCACCCTGATATAAACCCCCACACTGATATACCCCTCACACTGATATAACCCTCACACTGATATACCCCTCACACTGATATAACCCCCACACTGATATAACCCCTCACACTGATATTACCCCCACACTGACATACCCCTCACACTGATATAACCCCTCGCACTGATATAACCCCCATATTGATATACCCCTCACACTGATACACCGCTCACACTGATATACCCCTCACACTGATATAACCGTCACACTGATATACACCTCACACTATTATACCCCCTCACACTGATATAACCCTCACACTGATATAACCCCTCGCACTGTTATAACCCCTCACACTGATATAACCCCCCACACTGAGATACCCCCCACATGAGATACCCCCCACACTGAGATACCCCTCACACTGATATAACCCTCACACTGATATAACCCTCACACTGATATAACCCTCACACTGATATAACCCCTCACACTAATATAACCTCCCACACTGATATACCCCTCCCACTGACATACCCCTCACACTGATATAAACCCCCACACTGATATACCCCTCACACTGATATAACCCCCCACACTGATATATCCCCCACACTGATATATCCCCTCGCACTGATATACCCCTCACACTGATATAACCCCCACACTGATATACCCCTCACACTGATAACCCCCACACTGATATACCCCTCACACTGATATAACCGCTCACACTGATATAAACCCCCACACTGATATACCCCTCACACTGATATAACCCCTCACACTGATATAAACCCCCACACTGATATACCCCTCGCACTGATATACCCCTCACACTGATATAACCCCCACACTGATATACCCCTCGCACTGATATAACCCCTCACACTGATATAACCCCCCCACACTGATATACCCCCCACACTGATATAACCCCCCCACACTGATATAACCCCCCCACACTGATATACCCCCCACACTGATATAACCCCCCCACACTGATATAACCCCCCACACTGATATACCCCCCACACTGATATAATCCCCCCACACTGATATACCCCCCACACTGATATAACCCCCCCACACTTATATACCCACCACACTGATATAACCCCCCACACTGATATACCCCACACACTGATAGAAACCCCCCACACTGAGATACCCCTCACACTGATATACCCCCCCTACATTGATATAACCCCCCCCACACTGATATACCCCCCATACTGATATAACCTCCACACTGATATACCCCTCACACTGATATTACCCCCACACTGACATACCCCTCACACTGATATAACCCCTCGCACTGATATAACCCCCACATTGATATACCCCTCACACTGATACACCGCTCACACTGATATACCCCTCACACTGATATAACCGTCACACTGATATACACCTCACACTGATATACCCCCTCACACTGATATAACCCTCACACTGATATAACCGCTCGCACTGATATACCCCCTCACACTGATATAACCCTCACACTGATATAACCCTTCGCACTGAGATACGCCCCACACTGATATAACCCTCACACTGATATACCCCTCACACTGATATACCCCCTCACACTCATATATAACCCTCACACTGATGAACCCCTACCACACTGAGATACCCCCCACACTGATCTAACCCCCACACTGATATACCCCTCATACTGATACAACCCTCTCACACTGAGATACCCCTCACACTGATATACCCCTCACACTGATATAAACCCCCACACTGATATACCCCTCACACTGATATAACCCTCACACTGATATAACCCCTCACACTGATATAACCCTGACACTGATATACCCCTCACACTGATATACCCCTCACACTGATATACCCCCTCACACTCATATATAACCCTCACACTGATGAACCCCTACCACACTGAGATACCCCCCACACTGATCTAACCCCCACACTGATATACCCCCCACACTGATATAACCCCCCACACTGATATAAGCCCCCACACTGATATAACCCTCTCACACTGAGATACCCCTCACACTGATATAACCCTCACCCTGATATAAACCCCCACACTGATATACCCCTCACACTGATATAACCCTCACACTGATATAACCCCTCACACTGATATACCCCTCACACTGATATACCCCTCACACTGATATAACCCCCCATACTGATATAACCCCACACTGATTTAACCCCCCACACTGAGATACCCCTCACACTGATATAACCCTCACACTGATATACCCCCCTCACATTGATATAACCCCACCCACACTGATATACCCCTCGCACTGATATAACCCCCACACTGATATACCCCTCACACTGATATACCCCTCACACTGATATACCCCTCACACTGATATAACCCCTCACACTGATATAACCCCTCACACTGATATACCCCCTCACACTGATATAACCCTCACCCTGATATAAACCCCCACACTGATATACCCCTCACACTGATATAACCCCCCACACTGATATATCCCCTCACACTGATATAACCCCCCACACTGATATATCCCCTTGCACTGATATACCCCTCACACTGATATACCCCTCACACTGATATACCCCTCACACTGATATACCCCTCACACTGATATAACCCCCCACACTGATATAACCCCCCCACACTGATATACCTCCCACACTGATATACCCCCCACACTGATATAACGCCCCCCACACTGATATACCCACCCCACACTGAGATACCCCTCACACTGATATAACCCTCACACTGATATAACCCTCATACTGATATAGCCCTCACACTGATATAACCCTCACACTGATATAACCCCTCACACTGATATAACCCCCCACACTGATATACCCCTCACACTGATATAACCCCTCACACTGATATAACCCCTCACACTGATATCACCCCTCACACTGATATAACCCCCCACACTGATATACCCCTCACACTGATATACCCCTCACACTGATATACCCCTCACACTAATATAACCCCCCACACTGATATACCCCTCACACTGATATACCCCTCACACTGATATACCCCTCACACTGATATAACCCCCCACACTGATATAACCCTCAAACTGATATAACCCCCCCACACTGAGATACCCCTCACACTGATATACCCCCCCCACATTGATATAACCCCACCCACACTGATATACCCCTCACACTGATAAACCCCTCACACTGATATAAGCCCCACACTGATATACCCCTCACACTGATATAACCCCCTCACTGATATACCCCTCACACTGATATACCCCTCACACTGATATAACCCCCCATACTGATATAACCCCACACTGATTTAACCCCCCACACTGAGATACCCCTCACACTGATATAACCCTCACACTGATATACCCCCCTCACATTGATATAACCCCACCCACACTGATATACCCCTCGCACTGATATAACCCCCACACTGATATACCCCTCACACTGATATACCCCTCACACTGATATACCCCTCACACTGATATAACCCCTCACACTGATATACCCCCTCACACTGATATAACCCTCACCCTGATATAAACCCCCACACTGATATACCCCTCACACTGATATACCCCTCACACTGATATAACCCCCCATACTGATATAACCCCACACTGATTTAACCCCCCACACTGAGATACCCCTCACACTGATATAACGCTCACACTGATATAACGCCCCCCACACTGATATACCCCCCCCACACTGAGATACCCCTCACACTGATATAACCCTCACACTGATATAACCCTCATACTGATATAGCCCTCACACTGATATAACCCTCACACTGATAGAACCCCTCGCACTGATATAACCCCTCACACTGATATAACCCCCCCACACTGATATACCCCCCACACTGATATAACCCCCCCACTCTGACATAACCCCCCCACACTGATATACCCCCCACACTGAAATAAACCCCCACACTGATATACCCCCCACACTGATATAATCCCCCACTCTGATATACCCCCCATACTGATATAACCTCCACACTGATATACCCCTCACACTGATATTACCCCCACACTGACATACCACTCACACTGATATAACCCCTCGCACTGATATAACCCCCACATTGATATACCCCTCACACTGATACACCGCTCACACTGATATACCCCTCACACTGATATAACCGTCACACTGATATACACCTCACACTGATATACCCCCTCACACTGATATAACCCTCACACTGATATAACCCCTCGCACTGATATACCCCCTCACACTGATATAACCCTCACACTGATATAACCCCTCGCACTGAGATACGCCCCACACTGATATAACCCTCACACTGATATACCCCTCACACTGATATACCCCCTCACACTCATATATAACCCTCACACTGATGTACCCCCCCACACTGAGATACCCCCCACACTGATCTAACCCCCACACTGATATACCCCTCACACTGATACAACCCTCTCACACTGAGATACCCCTCACACTGATATAACCCTCACCCTGATATAAGCCCCCACACTGATATACCCCTCACACTGATATAACCCTCACACTGATATACCCCTCAAACTGATATAACACCTCACACTGATATAACCCCTCACACTGATATAACCCTGACACTGATATACCCCTCACACTGATATACCCCTCACACTGATATAACCCCCCATACTGATATAACCCCACACTGATTTAACCCCCCACACTGAGATACCCCTCACACTGATATAACGCTCACACTGATATACCCCCCTCACATTGATATAACCCCACCCACACTGATATACCCCTCGCACTGATATAACCCCCACACTGATATACCCCTCACACTGATATACCCGTCACACTGATATACCCCTCACACTGATATAACCGTCACACTGATATACACCTCACACTATTATACCCCCTCACACTGATATAACCCTCACACTGATATAACCCCTCGCACTGTTATAACCCCTCACACTGATATAACCCCCCACACTGAGATACCCCCCACACTGAGATACCCCCCACACTGATATAACCCCCCACACTGATATATCCCCTCACACTGATATAACCCCCCACATTGATATATCCCCTCGCACTGATATACCCCTCACACTGATATAACCCTCACACCGATCTTCCCCTCACACTGATATAACCCCTCGCACTGTTATAACCCCTCACACTGATATAACCCCCCACACTGAGATACCCCCCACACTGAGATACCCCCCACACTGATATAACCCCCCACACTGATATCACCCCTCACACTGATATAACCCCCCACACTGATATAACCCCCCCACACTGATATACCTCCCACACTGATATACCCCCCACACTGATATAACCCCCCCACACTGATATACCCCCCACACTGATATAACCCCCCCACACTGATATACCCCCCACACTGATGTAACCCCCCCACACTGATATACCCCACACACTGATATAACCTCCACACTGATATACCCCTCACACTGATATAACCCCCCCACACTGATATACCCCCCACACTGATATAACCCCCCCACACTGATATACCCCCCACACTGATGTAACCCCCCCACACTGATATACCCCCCACACTGATGTAACCCCCCCACACTGATATACCCCACACACTGATATAACCTCCACACTGACATACCCCTCACACTGATATAACCCCCCCACACTGATATACCCCCCACACTGATATAACCCCCCCACACTGATATACCCCCCACACTGATGTAACCCCCCCACACTGATATACCCCACACACTGATATAACCTCCACACTGATATACCCCTCACACTGATATTACCCCCACACTGACATACCCCTCACACTGATATAACCCCTCGCACTGATATAACCCCCACATTGATATACCCCTCACACTGATACACCGCTCACACTATATACCCCTCACACTGATATAACCGTCACACTGATATACACCTCACACTATTATACCCCCTCACACTGATATAACCCTCACACTGATATAACCCCTCGCACTGTTATAACCCCTCACACTGATATAACCCCCCACACTGAGATACCCCCCACACTGAGATACCCCCCACACTGAGATACCCCTCACACTGATATAACCCTCACACTGATATAACCCTCACACTGATATAACCCCTCACACTGATATAACCCCCCACACTGATATACCCCTCACACTGATATAACCCCTCACACTGATATAAACCCCCACACTGATATACCCCTCACACTGATATAACCCCCACACTGATATACCCCTCACACTGATATAACCCCCACACTGATATACCCCTCACACTGATATAACACCCTCACACTGAGATACCCCTCACACTGATATAACCCCTCGCACTGATATAACCCCCACACTGATATACCCCTCACACTGATATACCCCTCACATTGATATAACCCCCCACACTGATATAACCCTCACACTGATATAACCCTCACCCTGATATAAACCCCCACACTGATATACCCCTCACACTGATATAACCCCCCACACTGATATATCCCCTCACACTGATATAACCCCCCACACTGATATATCCCCTCGCACTGATGTACCCCTCACACTGATATAATCCTCACACTGATATACCCCTCACACTGATATACCCCTCACACTGACATCACCCCCCACACTGATATAACCCCCCACACTGATAATACCCCCCCCCACACTGAGATACCCCTCACACTGATATACCCCCCCCCCCCCACTGATATAACCCTCACACTGATATAACCCTCACACTGATATAACCCCACCACACTGATATACCCCCCACACTGAGATAACCCCTCACACTAATATACTCCTCACACTGATATACCCTTCACACTGATATAACCCCTCACACTGATATAACCCCCCACACTGAGATACCCCTCACACTGATATAACCCTCACACTGATATACCCCACCCACATTGATATAACCCCACCCACACTGATATACCACTCACACTGATATAACTCCCACACTGATATACCCCCACACTGACATACCCCTCACACTGATATAACCCTCACACTGATATAACCCTCTCACACTGAGATACCCCTCACACTGATATAACCCTCACACTGATATAACCCCTCACACTGATATAACCCCCCACACTGAGATACCCCTCACACTAATATAACCCTTACACTGATATACCCCCCCCACATTGATATAACCCCACCCACACTGATATACCACTCACACTGATATAGCCCCCACACTGATATTCCCCTCACACTGATATAACCCCCACACTGATATACCCCTCACACTGAGATACCCCTCACACTGATATAACCCTCACACTGATATAACCGTCACACTGATATACCCCCCACACTGATATAACCCCCCCACACTGAGATACCCCTCACACTGATATACCCCCCCCACACTGATATATCCCCTCGCACTGATATACCCCTCACACTGATATAACCCTCACACTGATATACCCCTCACACTGATATAACCCCCCACACTGATACAACCCTCACACTGATATAAACCCCCACACTGATATACCCCCCACACTGATATAACCCCCCCACACTGATATACCCCCCACAGTGATATAACCCCCCCACATTGATATACCCCCCACACTGATATAACCCCCCACACTGATATAACACCCCACACTGATATAACCCTCACACTGATATACCCTCCACACTGATATAACCCCCCCACACTGATATACCCCCACACTGATATAACCCCCCCACACTGATATACCCCCCACACTGATATAACTCCCCCACACTGAGATACCCCTCACACTGATATACCCCCCCCCATATTGATATAACCCGACCCACACTGATATACCCTTACACTGATAAACCGCTCACACTGATATAACCCCCACACTGATATACCCCTCACACTGATATAACCCCCACACTGATATACCCCTCACACTGATATAACCCCCCACACTGATATAACCCATACACTGATATAACCCCTCACACTGATATAAACCCCCACACTGATATACCCTCACACTGATATAACCCCTCACACTGATATAACCCCTCACACTGATATAACCCCCCACACTGAGATACCCCTCACACTAATATAACCCTCACACTGATACACCCCCCCCACATTGATATAACCCCACCCACACTGATATACCACTCACACTGATATAGCCCCCACACTGATATTCCCCTCACACTGATATAACCCCCACACTGATATACCCCTCACACTGATATAACCTCCACACTGAGATACCCCTCACACTGATATTACCCCTCGCACTGATATAACCCCCACACTGTTATACCCCTCACACTGATATACCCCTCACACTGATATACCCCTCACACTGATATAACCCATACACTGATATACCCCTCACACTGATATAACCCCCCACACTGATATATCCCCTCACACTGATATAACCCCCCACACTGATAATATCCCCTCGCACTGATATACCCCTCACACTGATATACCCCTCACACTGATATAACCCCCCACACTGATATAACCCTCACACTGATATAACCCCCCCACACTGATATACCCCCCACACTGATATAACCCCCCCACACTGATATAACCCCCCCACACTGATATACCCCCCACACTGATATAACTCCCCCACACTGAGATACCCCTCACACTGATATACCCCCCCCCATATTGATATAACCCTACCCACACTGATATACCCTTACACTGATAAACCGCTCACACTGATATAACCCCCACACTGATATACCCCTCACACTGATATAACCCCCACACTGATATACCCCTCACACTGATATAACCCCCCACACTGATATAACCCATACACTGATATAACCCCTCACACTGATATAAACCCCCACACTGATATACCCTCACACTGATATAACCCCTCACACTGATATAACCCCCCACACTGAGATACCCCTCACACTAATATAACCCTCACACTGATATACCCCCCCAACATTGATATAACCCCACCCACACTGATATACCACTCACACTGATATAGCCCCCACACTGATATTCCCCTCACACTGATATAACCCCCACACTGATATACCCCTCACACTGATATAACCTCCACACTGAGATACCCCTCACACTGATATTACCCCTCGCACTGATATAACCCCCACACTGTTATACCCCTCACACTGATATACCCCTCACACTGATATAACCCATACACTGATATACCCCTCACACTGATATAACCCCCCACACTGATATATCCCCTCACACTGATATAACCCCCCACACTGATATATCCCCTCGCACTGATATACCCCTCACACTGATATACCCCTCACACTGATATAACCCCCCACACTGATATAACCCTCACACTGATAGAACCCCCCCACACTGATATACCCCCCACACTGATATAACCCCCCCACACTGATATACCCCCCACACTGATAAAGCCCCCCCACACTGATATACCCCCCACACTGATATAACCCCTCCACACTGAGATACCCCTCACACTGATATACCCCCCCCCCCACATTGATATAATCCCACCCACACTGATATACCCCTCACACTGATAAACCCCTCACACTGATATAACCCCCACACTGATATTCCCCTCACACTGATATAATCCCCACACTGATATACCCCTCACACTGATATAACCCCCACACTGAGATACCCCTCACACTGATATAACCCCTCGCACTGATATAACCCCCACACTGATATACCCCTCACACTGATGTACCCCTCACACTGAGATACCCCTCACACTGAGATACCCCTCACACTGATATAACCCTCACACTGATATAACCCTCTCACACTGAGATACCCCGCACACTGATATAACCCCTCACACTGACAGAACCCATCACACTGAGATACCCCTCACACTGATATAACCCTTACACTGATATAACCCTCACACTGATATAACTCCCCACACTGATATAACCCCCCACATTGATATATCCCCTCACACTGATATAACCCCCCACACTGATATATCCCCTCGCACTGATATACCCCTCACACTGATATAACCCTCACACTGATATACCCCTCACACTGATATACCCCTCACACTGATATAACCCCCCACACTGATATAACCCCCACACTGATATAACCCCCCCACACTGATATAACCCCCCCACACTGATATACCCCCCACACTGATAAAGCCCCCCCACACTGATATACCCCCCACACTGATATAACCCCTCCACACTGAGATACCCCTCACACTGATATACCCCCCCCCCCACATTGATATAATCCCACCCACACTGATATACCCCTCACACTGATAAACCCCTCACACTGATATAACCCCCACACTGATATACCCCTCACACTGATATAACCCCCACACTGATATACCCCTCACACTGATATAACACCCTCGCACTGAGATACCCCTCACACTGATATAACCCTCACACTGATATAACCCCTCGCACTGATATAACCCCTCACACTGATATACTCCTCACACTGATATACTCCTCACACTGATATAACCCTCACACTGATATAACCCCTCGCACTGATATAACCCCTCACACTGATATACTCCTCACACTGATATACTCCTCACACTGATATACCCCTCACACTGAAAAAACCCCTCACACTGATATAACCCCCCAAACTGATATACCCCTCACACTGATATAACCCCCCACACTGATATAACCCATACACTGATATAACCCCTCACACTGATATAAACCCCCACACTGATATACCCCTCACACTGATATAACCCCTCACAATGATATACCCCTCACACTGATATAACCCCTCACACTGATATAACCCCCCACACTGAGATACCCCTCACACTAATATAACCCTCACACTGATATACCCCCCCCCACATTGATATAACCCCACCCACACTGATATACCACTCACACTGATATAGCCCCCACACTGATATTCCCCTCACACTGATATAACCCCCACACTGATATACCCCTCACACTGATATAACCTCCACACTGAGATACCCCTCACACTGATATTACCCCTCGCACTGATATAACCCCCACACTGTTATACCCCTCACACTGATATACCCCTCACACTGATATACCCCTCACACTGATATAACCCATACACTGATATACCCCTCACGCTGATATATCCCCTCACACTGATATAACCCCCCACACTGATATATCCCCTCGCACTGATATACCCCTCACACTGATATACCCCTCACACTGATATAACCCCCCACACTGATATAACCCTCACACTGATATAACCCCCCCACACTGATATACCCCCCACACTGATATAACCCCCCCACACTGATATACCCCCCACACTGATAAAGCCCCCCCACACTGATATACCCCCCACACTGATATAACCCCTCCACACTGAGATACCCCTCACACTGATATACCCCCCCCCACATTGATATAATCCCACCCACAGTGATATACCCCTCACACTGATAAACCCCTCACACTGATATAACCCCCACACTTATATACCCCTCACACTGATATAACCCCCACACTGATATACCCCTCACACTGATATAACACCCTCGCACTGAGATACCCCTCACACTGATATAACCCTCACACTGATATAACCCCCCGCACTGATATAACCCCTCACACTGATATAACCCCTCACACTGATATAACCCCCCACACTGAGATACCCCTCACACTGATATAACCCTCACACTGAGATACCCCTCACACTGATATAACCCTCACACTGATATACCCCCCCCCACATTGATATAACCCCACCCACACTGATATACCACTCACACTGATATAACCCCCACACTGAGATACCCCTCACACTGATATAACCCCTCGCACTGATATAACCCTCACACTGAGATACCCCTCACACTGATATAACCCTCACACTGATATAACCCTCTCACACTGAGATACCCCGCACACTGATATAACCCCTCACACTGACAGAACCCATCACACTGAGATACCCCTCACACTGATATAACCCTCACACTGATATAACTCCCCACACTGATATAACCCCCCACATTGATATATCCCCTCACACTGATATAAACCCCCACACTGATATATCCCCTCGCACTGATATACCCCTCACACTGATATAACCCTCACACTGATATACCCCTCACACTGATATACCCCCCACACTGATATACCCCCCACACTGATATACCCCTCACACTGATATAACCCCCCACACTGATATAACCCCCACACTGATATAACCCCCCCACACTGATATAACCCCCCCACACTGATATACCCCCCACACTGATAAAGCCCCCCCACACTGATATACCCCCCACACTGATATAACCCCTCCACACTGAGATACCCCTCACACTGATATACCCACCCCCCCACATTGATATAATCCCACCCACACTGATATACCCCTCACACTGATAAACCCCTCACACTGATATAACCCCCACGCTGATATACCCCTCACACTGATATAACCCCCACACTGATATACCCCTCACACTGATATAACACCCTCGCACTGAGATACCCCTCACACTGATATAACCCTCACACTGATATAACCCCTCGCACTGATATAACCCCCCACACTGATATACCCCTCACACTGATATACTCCTCACACTGATATACTCCTCACACTGATATACCCCTCACACTGAAAAAACCCCTCACACTGATATAACCCCCCAAACTGAGATACCCCTCACACTGATATAACCCTCACACTGATATACCCCCCACACTGAGATACCCCTCACACTGATATAACCCTCACACTGATATACCCCCCCCCCCACATTGATATAACCCCACCCACACTGATATACCACTCACACTGATATAACCACCACACTGATATTCCCCTCACACTGATATAACCCCCACACTGATATACCCCTCACACTGATATAACCCCCACACTGAGATACCCCTCACACTGATATAACCCCTCGCACTGATATAACCCCCACACTGATATACCCCTCACACTGATATACCCCTCACACTGAGATACCCCTCACACTGATATACCCCTCACACTGATATAACCCTCTCACACTGAGATACCCCGCACACTGATATAACCCTCACACTGATATAACCACCACACTGATATTCCCCTCACACTGATATAACCCCCTCACTGATATACCCCTCACACTGATATAACACCCTCACACTGAGATACCCCTCACACTGATATAACCCTCACACTGATATAACCCCTCGCACTGATATAACCCCTCACACTGATATACTCCTCACACTGATATAACCCCTCACACTGATATAACCCCCCACACTGAGATACCCCTCACACTGATATAACTCTCACACTGATATACCCCACCCACATTGATATAACCCCACCCACACTGATATAACCCCCACACTGAGATACGCCTCACACTGATATAACCCCTCGCACTGATACAACCCCCACACTAATATACCCCTCACACTGATATACCCCTCACACTGACATACCCCTCACACTGATATAACCCTCACACTGATGTAACCCTCTCACACTGAGATACCCCTCACACTGATATACCACTCACACTGATATAACCACCACACTGATATTCCCCTCACACTGATATAATCCCCACACTGATATAACCCCCACACTGAGATACCCCTCACACTGATATAACCCCTCGCACTGATATAACCCCCACACTGATATACCCCTCACACTGATTTACCCCTCACACTGAGATACCCCTCACACTGAGATACCCCTCACACTGATATAACCCTCACACTGATATAACCCTCTCACACTGAGATACCCCGCACACTGATATAACCCCTCACACTGATATAACCCCTCCACACTGAGATACCCCTCACACTGATATAACCCTCACACTGATATAACCCTCACACTGATATAACTCCCCACACTGATATAACCCCCCACATTGATATATCCCCTCACACTGATATAACCCCCCACACTGATATATCCCCTCGCACTGATATACACCTCACACTGATATAACCCTCACACTGATATACCCCTCACACTGATATACCCCCCACACTGATATAACCCCCCACACTGATATAACCCCCACACTGAGATACCCCTCACACTGATATAACCCCTCACACTGATATAACCCCCACACTGATATAGCCCTCACACTGATATACCCCTCACACTAACATACCCCTCACACTGATATAACCCTCACACGGATATAACCCTCTCACACTGAGATACCCCTCACACTGATATAACCCTCACACTGATATAACCGTCACACTGATATACCCCCCACACTGATATAACCCCCCCACACTGAGATACCCCTCACACTGATATACCCCCCCCACACTGATATATCCCCTCGCACTGATATACCCCTCACACTGATATAACCCTCACACTGATATACCCCTCACACTGATATACCCCTCACACTGATATAACCCCCCACACTGATACAACCCTCACACTGATATAAACCCCCACACTGATATACCCCCCACACTGATATAACCCCCCCACACTGATATACCCCCCACAGTGATATAACCCCCCCACATTGATATATCCCCCACACTGATATAACCCCCCCACACTGATATACCCCCCACACTGATATAACCCCCCCACACTGATATACCCCCCACACTGATATAACCCCCCCACACTGATATAACCCCCCCACACTGATATACCCCCCACACTTATATAACCCCCCACACTGATATAACCCTCACACTGATATACCCCCCACACTGATATAACCCCCCCACACTGATATACCCCCCACACTGATATAACCCCCCCACACTGATATACCCCCCACACTGATATAACTCCCCCACACTGAGATACCCCTCACACTGATATACCCCCCCCCACATTGATATAACCCTACCCACACTGATATACCCTTACACTGATAAACCCCTCACACTGATATAACCCCCACACTGATATACCCCTCACACTGATATAACCCCCACACTGATATACCCCTCACACTGATATAACCCCCCACACTGATATAACCCATACACTGATATAACCCCTCACACTGATATAAACCCCCACACTGATATACCCCTCACACTGATATAACCCCTCACAATGATATACCCCTCACACTGATATAACCCCTCACACTGATATAACCCCCCACACTGAGATACCCCTCACACTAATTTCACCCTCACACTGATATACCCCCCCGACATTGATATAACCCCACCCACACTGATATACCACTCACACTGATATAGCCCCCACACTGATATTCCCCTCACACTGATATAACCCCCACACTGATATACCCCTCACACTGATATAACCTCCACACTGAGATACCCATCACACTGAGATACCCCTCACACTGATATAACCCTCACACTGATATAACCCTCACACTGATATAACTCCCCACACTGATATAACCCCCCACATTGATATATCCCCTCACACTGATATACCCCTCACACTGATATAAACCCCCACACTGATATACCCCTCACACTGATATAACCCCCCACACTGATATATCCCCCACACTGATATATCCCCTCGCACTGATATACCCCTCACACTGATATAACCCCCACACTGATATACCCCTCACACTGATAACCCCCACACTGATATACCCCTCACACTGATATAACCGCTCACACTGATATAAACCCCCACACTGATATACCCCTCACACTGATATAACCCCTCACACTGATATAAACCCCCACACTGATATACCCCTCACACTGATATAACCCCCACACTGATATACCCCTCACACTGATATAACCCCCACACTGATATACCCCTCACACTGATATAACACCCTCACACTGAGATACCCCTCACACTGATATAACCCTCACACTGATATAACCCCTCGCACTGATATAACCCCTCACACTGATATAACCCCCCCACACTGATATACCCCCCACACTGATATAACCCCCCCACACTGATATAACCCCCCCACACTGATATACCCCCCACACTGATATAACCCCCCCACACTGATATAACCCCCCACACTGATATACCCCCCACACTGATATAACCCCCCCACACTGATATACCCCCCACACTGATATAACCCCCCCACACTTATATACCCACCACACTGATATAACCCCCCACACTGATATACCCCACACACTGATAGAAACCCCCCACACTGAGATACCCCTCACACTGATATACCCCCCCCACATTGATATAACCCCCCCCCACACTGATATACCCCCCATACTGATATAACCTCCACACTGATATACCCCTCACACTGATATTACCCCCACACTGACATACCCCTCACACTGATATAACCCCTCGCACTGATATAACCCCCACATTGATATACCCCTCACACTGATACACCGCTCACACTGATATACCCCTCACACTGATATAACCGTCACACTGATATACACCTCACACTGATATACCCCCTCACACTGATATAACCCTCACACTGATATAACCGCTCGCACTGATATACCCCCTCACACTGATATAACCCTCACACTGATATAACCCTCACACTGATATAACCCCCCCACACTGATATACCCCCCCACACTGATATACCCCCCACACTGATAAAGCCCCCCCACACTGATATACCCCCCACACTGATATAACCCCTCCACACTGAGATACCCCTCACACTGATATACCCACCCCCCCACATTGATATAATCCCACCCACACTGATATACCCCTCACACTGATAAACCCCTCACACTGATATAACCCCCACGCTGATATACCCCTCACACTGATATAACCCCCACACTGATATACCCCTCACACTGATATAACACCCTCGCACTGAGATACCCCTCACACTGATATAACCCTCACACTGATATAACCCCTCGCACTGATATAACCCCCCACACTGATATACCCCTCACACTGATATACTCCTCACACTGATATACTCCTCACACTGATATACCCCTCACACTGAAAAAACCCCTCACACTGATATAACCCCCCAAACTGAGATACCCCTCACACTGATATAACCCTCACACTGATATACCCCCCACACTGAGATACCCCTCACACTGATATAACCCTCACACTGATATACCCCCCCCCCACATTGATATAACCCCACCCACACTGATATACCACTCACACTGATATAACCACCACACTGATATTCCCCTCACACTGATATAACCCCCACACTGATATACCCCTCACACTGATATAACCCCCACACTGAGATACCCCTCACACTGATATAACCCCTCGCACTGATATAACCCCCACACTGATATACCCCTCACACTGATATACCCCTCACACTGAGATACCCCTCACACTGATATACCCCTCACACTGATATAACCCTCTCACACTGAGATACCCCGCACACTGATATAACCCTCACACTGATATAACCACCACACTGATATTCCCCTCACACTGATATAACCCCCTCACTGATATACCCCTCACACTGATATAACACCCTCACACTGAGATACCCCTCACACTGATATAACCCTCACACTGATATAACCCCTCGCACTGATATAACCCCTCACACTGATATACTCCTCACACTGATATAACCCCTCACACTGATATAACCCCCCACACTGAGATACCCCTCACACTGATATAACTCTCACACTGATATACCCCACCCACATTGATATAACCCCACCCACACTGATATAACCCCCACACTGAGATACGCCTCACACTGATATAACCCCTCGCACTGATACAACCCCCACACTAATATACCCCTCACACTGATATACCCCTCACACTGACATACCCCTCACACTGATATAACCCTCACACTGATGTAACCCTCTCACACTGAGATACCCCTCACACTGATATACCACTCACACTGATATAACCACCACACTGATATTCCCCTCACACTGATATAATCCCCACACTGATATAACCCCCACACTGAGATACCCCTCACACTGATATAACCCCTCGCACTGATATAACCCCCACACTGATATACCCCTCACACTGATTTACCCCTCACACTGAGATACCCCTCACACTGAGATACCCCTCACACTGATATAACCCTCACACTGATATAACCCTCTCACACTGAGATACCCCGCACACTGATATAACCCCTCACACTGATATAACCCCTCCACACTGAGATACCCCTCACACTGATATAACCCTCACACTGATATAACCCTCACACTGATATAACTCCCCACACTGATATAACCCCCCACATTGATATATCCCCTCACACTGATATAACCCCCCACACTGATATATCCCCTCGCACTGATATACACCTCACACTGATATAACCCTCACACTGATATACCCCTCACACTGATATACCCCCCACACTGATATAACCCCCCACACTGATATAACCCCCACACTGAGATACCCCTCACACTGATATAACCCCTCACACTGATATAACCCCCACACTGATATAGCCCTCACACTGATATACCCCTCACACTAACATACCCCTCACACTGATATAACCCTCACACGGATATAACCCTCTCACACTGAGATACCCCTCACACTGATATAACCCTCACACTGATATAACCGTCACACTGATATACCCCCCACACTGATATAACCCCCCCACACTGAGATACCCCTCACACTGATATACCCCCCCCACACTGATATATCCCCTCGCACTGATATACCCCTCACACTGATATAACCCTCACACTGATATACCCCTCACACTGATATACCCCTCACACTGATATAACCCCCCACACTGATACAACCCTCACACTGATATAAACCCCCACACTGATATACCCCCCACACTGATATAACCCCCCCACACTGATATACCCCCCACAGTGATATAACCCCCCCACATTGATATATCCCCCACACTGATATAACCCCCCCACACTGATATACCCCCCACACTGATATAACCCCCCCACACTGATATACCCCCCACACTGATATAACCCCCCCACACTGATATAACCCCCCCACACTGATATACCCCCCACACTTATATAACCCCCCACACTGATATAACCCTCACACTGATATACCCCCCACACTGATATAACCCCCCCACACTGATATACCCCCCACACTGATATAACCCCCCCACACTGATATACCCCCCACACTGATATAACTCCCCCACACTGAGATACCCCTCACACTGATATACCCCCCCCCACATTGATATAACCCTACCCACACTGATATACCCTTACACTGATAAACCCCTCACACTGATATAACCCCCACACTGATATACCCCTCACACTGATATAACCCCCACACTGATATACCCCTCACACTGATATAACCCCCCACACTGATATAACCCATACACTGATATAACCCCTCACACTGATATAAACCCCCACACTGATATACCCCTCACACTGATATAACCCCTCACAATGATATACCCCTCACACTGATATAACCCCTCACACTGATATAACCCCCCACACTGAGATACCCCTCACACTAATTTCACCCTCACACTGATATACCCCCCCGACATTGATATAACCCCACCCACACTGATATACCACTCACACTGATATAGCCCCCACACTGATATTCCCCTCACACTGATATAACCCCCACACTGATATACCCCTCACACTGATATAACCTCCACACTGAGATACCCATCACACTGAGATACCCCTCACACTGATATAACCCTCACACTGATATAACCCTCACACTGATATAACCCTCACACTGATATAACTCCCCACACTGATATAACCCCCCACATTGATATATCCCCTCACACTGATATACCCCTCACACTGATATAAACCCCCACACTGATATACCCCTCACACTGATATAACCCCCCACACTGATATATCCCCCACACTGATATATCCCCTCGCACTGATATACCCCTCACACTGATATAACCCCCACACTGATATACCCCTCACACTGATAACCCCCACACTGATATACCCCTCACACTGATATAACCGCTCACACTGATATAAACCCCCACACTGATATACCCCTCACACTGATATAACCCCTCACACTGATATAAACCCCCACACTGATATACCCCTCACACTGATATAACCCCCACACTGATATACCCCTCACACTGATATAACCCCCACACTGATATACCCCTCACACTGATATAACACCCTCACACTGAGATACCCCTCACACTGATATAACCCTCACACTGATATAACCCCTCGCACTGATATAACCCCTCACACTGATATAACCCCCCCACACTGATATACCCCCCACACTGATATAACCCCCCCACACTGATATAACCCCCCCACACTGATATACCCCCCACACTGATATAACCCCCCCACACTGATATAACCCCCCACACTGATATACCCCCCACACTGATATAACCCCCCCACACTGATATACCCCCCACACTGATATAACCCCCCCACACTTATATACCCACCACACTGATATAACCCCCCACACTGATATACCCCACACACTGATAGAAACCCCCCACACTGAGATACCCCTCACACTGATATACCCCCCCCACATTGATATAACCCCCCCCCACACTGATATACCCCCCATACTGATATAACCTCCACACTGATATACCCCTCACACTGATATTACCCCCACACTGACATACCCCTCACACTGATATAACCCCTCGCACTGATATAACCCCCACATTGATATACCCCTCACACTGATACACCGCTCACACTGATATACCCCTCACACTGATATAACCGTCACACTGATATACACCTCACACTGATATACCCCCTCACACTGATATAACCCTCACACTGATATAACCGCTCGCACTGATATACCCCCTCACACTGATATAACCCTCACACTGATATAACCCTCACACTGATATACCCCCTCACACTCATATATAACCCTCACACTGATGAACCCCCCCACACTGAGATACCCCCCACACTGATCTAACCCCCACACTGATATACCCCTCACACTGATACAACCCTCTCACACTGAGATACCCCTCACACTGATATACCCCTCACACTGATATACCCCTCACACTGATATAACCCCCCACACTGATATAAGCCCCCACACTGATATAACCCTCTCACACTGAGATACCCCTCACACTGATATAACCCTCACCCTGATATAAACCCCCACACTGATATACCCCTCACACTGATATACCCCTCACACTGATATACCCCTCACACTGATATAACCCCTCACACTGATATAACCCCTCACACTGATATACCCCTCACACTGATATACCCCTCACACTGATATAACCCCCCATACTGATATAACCCCACACTGATTTAACCCCCCACACTGAGATACCCCTCACACTGATATAACCCTCACACTGATATACCCCCCTCACATTGATATAACCCCACCCACACTGATATACCCCTCGCACTGATGTAACCCCCACACTGATATACCCCTCACACTGATATACCCCTCACACTGATATACCCCTCACACTGATATAACCCTCACACTGATATACCCCTCACACTGATATAACCCCCCACACTGATATAACCCCCCCACACTGATATACCTCCCACACTGATATACCCCCCACACTGATATAACGCCCCCCACACTGATATACCCCCCCCCACACTGAGATACCCCTCACACTGATATAACCCTCACACTGATATAACCCTCATACTGATATAGCCCTCACACTGATATAACCCTCACACTGATATAACCCCTCACACTGATATAACCCCCCACACTGATATACCCCTCACACTGATATAACCCCTCACACTGATATCACCCCTCACACTGATATAACCCCCCACACTGATATACCCCTCACACTGATATACCCCTCACACTGATATACCCCTCACACTGATATAACCCCCACACTGATATACCCCTCACACTGATATACCCCTCACACTGATATACCCATCACACTGATATAACCCCCCACACTGATATAACCCTCAAACTGATATAACCCCCCCACACTGAGATACCCCTCACACTGATATACCCCCCCCACATTGATATAACCCCACCCACACTGATATACCCCTCACACTGATAAACCCCTCACACTGATATAAGCCCCACACTGATATACCCCTCACAGTGATATAACCCCCTCACTGATATACCCCTCACACTGATATACCCCTCACACTGATATAACCCCCCATACTGATATAACCCCACACTGATTAAACCCCCCACACTGAGATACCCCTCACACTGATATAACCCTCACACTGATATACCCCCCTCACATTGATATAACCCCACCCACACTGATATACCCCTCGCACTGATATAACCCCCACACTGATATACCCCTCACACTGATATACCCCTCACACTGATATACCCCTCACACTGATATAACCCCTCACACTGATATAACCCCTCTCACTGATATACCCCCTCACACTGATATAACCCTCACCCTGATATAAACCCCCACACTGATATACCCCTCACACTGATATAACCCCCCACACTGATATATCCCCTCACACTGATATAACCCCCCACACTGATATATCCCCTTGCACTGATATACCCCTCACACTGATATAACCCTCACACTGATATACCCCTCACACTGATATACCCCTCACACTGATATAACCCCCCACACTGATATAACCCCCCCACACTGATATACCTCCCACACTGATATACCCCCCACACTGATATAACGCCCCCCACACTGATATACCCCCCCCCACACTGAGATACCCCTCACACTGATATAACCCTCACACTGATATAACCCTCATACTGATATAGCCCTCACACTGATATAACCCTCACACTGATATAACCCCTCACACTGATATAACCCCCCACACTGATATACCCCTCACACTGATATAACCCCTCACACTGATATCACCCCTCACACTGATATAACCCCCCACACTGATATACCCCTCACACTGATATACCCCTCACACTGATATACCCCTCACACTGATATAACCCCCCACACTGATATACCCCTCACACTGATATACCCCTCACACTGATATACCCCTCACACTGATATAACCCTCAAACTGATATAACCCCCCCACACTGAGATACCCCTCACACTGATATACCCCCCCCACATTGATATAACCCCACCCACACTGATAAACCCCTCACACTGATAAACCCCTCACACTGATATAAGCCCCACACTGATATACCCCTCACACTGATATAACCCCCTCACTGATATACCCCTCACACTGATATAACACCCTCACACTGAGGTACCCCTCACACTGATATAACCCTCACACTGATATAACCCCTCGCACTGATATAACCCCTCACACTGATATACTCCTCACACTGATATAACCCCTCACACTGATATAACCCCCCACACTGAGATACCCCTCACACTGATATAACTCTCACACTGATATACCCCACCCACATTGATATAACCCCACCCACACTGATATAACCCCCACACTGAGATACGCCTCACACTGATATAACCCCTCGCACTGATACAACCCCCACACTAATATACCCCTCACACTGATATAACCCCCCACACTGAGATACCCCTCACACTGATATAACCCTCACACTGATATAACCCTCACATTGATATAACCCCCCACACTGATATACCCCTCACACTGATATAACCCATACACTGATATAAACCCTCACACTGATATAAACCCCCACACTGATATACCCCTCACACTGATATAACCCCTCACACTGATATAAACCCCCACACTGATATACCCCTCACACTGATATAACCCCCCACACTGATATATCCCCTCACACTGATATAACCCCCCACACTGATATATCCCCTCACACTGATATAACCCTCACCCTGATATAAACCCACACACTGATATAACCCCCCCATGCTGATATAACCCCACACTGATATAACCCCCCCACACTGATATATCCCCCACACTGATATAACCCCCCCATACTGATATACCCCCCACACTGATATAACCCCCCCACACTGATATAACCCCCCACACTGATATATCCCCTCGCACTGATATACCCCTCACACTGATATACCCCTCACACTGATATAACCCCCCACACTGATATACCCCCCACACTGATATAACCCCCCCACACTGATATACCCCCCACACTGATAAAGCCCCCCCACACTGATATACCCCCCACACTGATATAACCCCTCCACACTGAGATACCCCTCACACTGATATACCCCCCCCACATTGATATAATACCCCTCACACTGATATACCCCTCACACTGATATACCCCTCACACTGATATAACCCTCACACTGATATACCCCTCACACTGATATACCCCTCACACTGATATAACCCCCCACACTGATATAACCCCCCCACACTGATATACCTCCCACACTGATATACCCCCCACACTGATATAACGCCCCCCACACTGATATACCCCCCCCCCACACTGAGATACCCCTCACACTGATATAACCCTCACACTGATATAACCCTCATACTGATATAGCCCTCACACTGATATAACCCTCACACTGATATAACCCCTCACACTGATATAACCCCCCACACTGATATACCCCTCACACTGATATAACCCCTCACACTGATATCACCCCTCACACTGATATAACCCCCCACACTGATATACCCCTCACACTGATATACCCCTCACACTGATATACCCCTCACACTGATATAACCCCCACACTGATATACCCCTCACACTGATATACCCATCACACTGATATAACCCCCCACACTGATATAACCCTCAAACTGATATAACCCCCCCACACTGAGATACCCCTCACACTGATATACCCCCCCCACATTGATATAACCCCACCCACACTGATATACCCCTCACACTGATAAACCCCTCACACTGATATAAGCCCCACACTGATATACCCCTCACACTGATATAACCCCCTCACTGATATACCCCTCACACTGATATACCCCTCACACTGATATAACCCCCCATACTGATATAACCCCACACTGATTAAACCCCCCACACTGAGATACCCCTCACACTGATATAACCCTCACACTGATATACCCCTCTCACATTGATATAACCCCACCCACACTGATATACCCCTCGCACTGATATAACCCCCACACTGATATACCCCTCACACTGATATACCCCTCACACTGATATACCCCTCACACTGATATAACCCCTCACACTGATATAACCCCTCTCACTGATATACCCCCTCACACTGATATAACCCTCACCCTGATATAAACCCCCACACTGATATACCCCTCACACTGATATAACCCCCCACACTGATATATCCCCTCACACTGATATAACCCCCCACACTGATATATCCCCTTGCACTGATATACCCCTCACACTGATATAACCCTCACACTGATATACCCCTCACACTGATATACCCCTCACACTGATATAACCCCCCACACTGATATAACCCCCCCACACTGATATACCTCCCACACTGATATACCCCCCACACTGATATAACGCCCCCCACACTGATATACCCCCCCCCCACACTGAGATACCCCTCACACTGATATAACCCTCACACTGATATAACCCTCATACTGATATAGCCCTCACACTGATATAACCCTCACACTGATATAACCCCTCACACTGATATAACCCCCCACACTGATATACCCCTCACACTGATATAACCCCTCACACTGATATCACCCCTCACACTGATATAACCCCCCACACTGATATACCCCTCACACTGATATACCCCTCACACTGATATACCCCTCACACTGATATAACCCCCCACACTGATATACCCCTCACACTGATATACCCCTCACACTGATATACCCCTCACACTGATATAACCCCCCACACTGATATAACCCTCAAACTGATATAACCCCCCCACACTGAGATACCCCTCACACTGATATACCCCCCCCACATTGATATAACCCCACCCACACTGATAAACCCCTCACACTGATAAACCCCTCACACTGATATAAGCCCCACACTGATATACCCCTCACACTGATATAACCCCCTCACTGATATACCCCTCACACTGATATAACACCCTCACACTGAGGTACCCCTCACACTGATATAACCCTCACACTGATATAACCCCTCGCACTGATATAACCCCTCACACTGATATACTCCTCACACTGATATAACCCCTCACACTGATATAACCCCCCACACTGAGATACCCCTCACACTGATATAACTCTCACACTGATATACCCCACCCACATTGATATAACCCCACCCACACTGATATAACCCCCACACTGAGATACGCCTCACACTGATATAACCCCTCGCACTGATACAACCCCCACACTAATATACCCCTCACACTGATATACCCCTCACACTGACATACCCCTCACACTGATATAACCCTCACACTGATGTAACCCTCTCACACTGAGATACCCCTCACACTGATATAACCCTCACACTGATATAACCCCTCACACTGATATAACCCCCCACACTGATATAACCCCCCACACTGAGATACCCCTCACACTGATATAACCCTCACACTGATATAACCCTCACATTGATATAACCCCCCACACTGATATACCCCTCACACTGATATAACCCATACACTGATATAAACCCTCACACTGATATAAACCCCCACACTGATATACCCCTCACACTGATATAACCCCTCACACTGATATAAACCCCCACACTGATATACCCCTCACACTGATATAACCCCCCACACTGATATATCCCCTCACACTGATATAACCCCCCACACTGATATATCCCCTCACACTGATATAACCCTCACCCTGATATAAACCCACACACTGATATAACCCCCCCATGCTGATATAACCCCACACTGATATAACCCCCCCACACTGATATATCCCCCACACTGATATAACCCCCCCATACTGATATACCCCCCACACTGATATAACCCCCCCACACTGATATAACCCCCCACACTGATATATCCCCTCGCACTGATATACCCCTCACACTGATATACCCCTCACACTGATATAACCCCCCACACTGATATAACCCTCACACTGATATAACCCCCCCACACTGATATACCCCCCACACTGATATAACCCCCCCACACTGATATACCCCCCACACTGATAAAGCCCCCCCACACTGATATACCCCCCACACTGATATAACCCCTCCACACTGAGATACCCCTCACACTGATATACCCCCCCCACATTGATATAATCCCCCCCACACTGATATACCCCTCACACTGATAAACCCCTCACACTGATATAACCCCCACACTGATATACCCCTCACACTGATATAACCCCCACACTGATATATCCCTCACACTGATATAACCCCTCACACTGATATACTCCTCACACTGATATAACCCTCACACTGATATAACCCTCACACTGATATAACCCTCATACTGATATAGCCCTCACACTGATATAACCCTCACACTGATATAACCCCTCACACTGATATAACCCCCCACACTGATATACCCCTCACACTGATATAACCCCTCACACTGATATCACCCCTCACACTGATATAACCCCCCACACTGATATACCCCTCACACTGATATACCCCTCACACTGATATACCCCTCACACTGATATAACCCCCCACACTGATATACCCCTCACACTGATATACCCCTCACACTGATATACCCCTCACACTGATATAACCCCCCACACTGATATAACCCTCAAACTGATATAACCCCCCCACACTGAGATACCCCTCACACTGATATACCCCCCCCACATTGATATAACCCCACCCACACTGATAAACCCCTCACACTGATAAACCCCTCACACTGATATAAGCCCCACACTGATATACCCCTCACACTGATATAACCCCCTCACTGATATACCCCTCACACTGATATAACACCCTCACACTGAGGTACCCCTCACACTGATATAACCCTCACACTGATATAACCCCTCGCACTGATATAACCCCTCACACTGATATACTCCTCACACTGATATAACCCCTCACACTGATATAACCCCCCACACTGAGATACCCCTCACACTGATATAACTCTCACACTGATATACCCCACCCACATTGATATAACCCCACCCACACTGATATAACCCCCACACTGAGATACGCCTCACACTGATATAACCCCTCGCACTGATACAACCCCCACACTAATATACCCCTCACACTGATATACCCCTCACACTGACATACCCCTCACACTGATATAACCCTCACACTGATGTAACCCTCTCACACTGAGATACCCCTCACACTGATATAACCCATACACTGATATAAACCCTCACACTGATATAAACCCCCACACTGATATACCCCTCACACTGATATAACCCCTCACACTGATATAAACCCCCACACTGATATACCCCTCACACTGATATAACCCCCCACACTGATATATCCCCTCACACTGATATAACCCCCCACACTGATATATCCCCTCACACTGATATAACCCTCACCCTGATATAAACCCACACACTGATATAACCCCCCCATGCTGATATAACCCCACACTGATATAACCCCCCCACACTGATATATCCCCCACACTGATATAACCCCCCCATACTGATATACCCCCCACACTGATATAACCCCCCCACACTGATATAACCCCCCACACTGATATATCCCCTCGCACTGATATACCCCTCACACTGATATACCCCTCACACTGATATAACCCCCCACACTGATATAACCCTCACACTGATATAACCCCCCCACACTGATATACCCCCCACACTGATATAACCCCCCCACACTGATATACCCCCCACACTGATAAAGCCCCCCCACACTGATATACCCCCCACACTGATATAACCCCTCCACACTGAGATACCCCTCACACTGATATACCCCCCCCACATTGATATAATCCCCCCCACACTGATATACCCCTCACACTGATAAACCCCTCACACTGATATAACCCCCACACTGATATACCCCTCACACTGATATAACCCCCACACTGATATATCCCTCACACTGATATAACACCCTCGCACTGAGATACCCCTCACACTGATATAACCCTCACACTGATATAACCCCCCGCACTGATATAACCCCTCACACTGATATAACCCCTCACACTGATATAAACCCCCACACTGAGATACCCCTCACACTGATATAACCCTCACACTGATATACCCCCCACACTGAGATACCCCTCACACTGATATAACCCTCACACTGATATAACCACCACACTGATATTCCCCTCACACTGATATAATCCCCACACTGATATACCCCTCACACTGATATAACCCCCACACTGAGATACCCCTCACACTGATATAACCCCTCGCACTGATATAACCCCCACACTGATATACCCCTCACACTGATGTACCCCTCACACTGAGATACCCCTCACACTGAGATACCCCTCACACTGATATAACCCTCACACTGATATAACCCTCTCACACTGAGATACCCCGCACACTGATATAACCCCTCACACTGACAGAACCCATCACACTGAGATACCCCTCACACTGATATAACCCTCACACTGATATAACCCTCACACTGATATAACTCCCCACACTGATATAACCCCCACATTGATATATCCCCTCACACTGATATAACCCCCCACACTGATATATCCCCTCGCACTGATATACCCCTCACACTGATATAACCCTCACACTGATATACCCCTCACACTGATATACCCCCGACACTGATATAACCCCCCACACTGATATAACCCCCACACTGATATAACCCCCCCACACTGATATAACCCCCCCACACTGATATACCCCCCACACTGATAAAGCCCCCCCACACTGATATACCCCCCACACTGATATAACCCCTCCACACTGAGATACCCCTCACACTGATATACCCCCCCCCCACATTGATATAATCCCACCCACACTGATATACCCCTCACACTGATAAACCCCTCACACTGATATAACCCCCACACTGATATACCCCTCACACTGATATACCCCTCACACTGATATAACACCCTCGCACTGAGATAACCCTCACACTGATATAACCCCTCGCACTGATATAACCCCTCACACTGATATACTCCTCACACTGATATACTCCTCACACTGATATACCCCTCACACTGAAAAAACCCCTCACAGTGACATAACCCCCCAAACTGAGATACCCCTCACACTGATATAACCCTCACACTGATATACCCCCCACACTGAGATACCCCTTACACTGATATAACCCTCACACTGATATACCCCCCCCCCACATTGATATAACCCCACCCACACTGATATACCACTCACACTGATATAACCACCACACTGATATTCCCCTCACACTGATATAACCCCCACACTAATATACCCCTCACACTGATATAACCCCCACACTGAGATACCCCTCACACTGATATAACCCCTCGCACTGATATAACCCCCACACTGATATACCCCTCACACTGATATACCCCTCACACTGAGATACCCCTCACACTGATATAACCCTCACACTGATATAACCCTCTCACACTGAGATACCCCGCACACTGATATAACCCTCACACTGATATAACCACCACACTGATATTCCCCTCACAGTGATATAACCCCCTCACTGATATACCCCTCACACTGATATAACACCCTCACACTGAGATACCCCTCACACTGAAATAACCCTCACACTGATATAACCCCTCGCACTGATATAACCCCTCACACTGATATCACCCCTCACACTGATATAACCCCCCACACTGATATACCCCTCACACTGATATACCCCTCACACTGATATACCCCTCACACTGATATAACCCCCCACACTGATATACCCCTCACACTGATATACCCCTCACACTGATATACCCCTCACACTGATATAACCCCCCACACTGATATAACCCTCAAACTGATATAACCCCCCCACACTGAGATACCCCTCACACTGATATACCCCCCCCACATTGATATAACCCCACCCACACTGATAAACCCCTCACACTGATAAACCCCTCACACTGATATAAGCCCCACACTGATATACCCCTCACACTGATATAACCCCCTCACTGATATACCCCTCACACTGATATAACACCCTCACACTGAGGTACCCCTCACACTGATATAACCCTCACACTGATATAACCCCTCGCACTGATATAACCCCTCACACTGATATACTCCTCACACTGATATAACCCCTCACACTGATATAACCCCCCACACTGAGATACCCCTCACACTGATATAACTCTCACACTGATATACCCCACCCACATTGATATAACCCCACCCACACTGATATAACCCCCACACTGAGATACGCCTCACACTGATATAACCCCTCGCACTGATACAACCCCCACACTAATATACCCCTCACACTGATATACCCCTCACACTGACATACCCCTCACACTGATATAACCCTCACACTGATGTAACCCTCTCACACTGAGATACCCCTCACACTGATATAACCCTCACACTGATATAACCCCTCACACTGATATAACCCCCCACACTGATATAACCCCCCACACTGAGATACCCCTCACACTGATATAACCCTCACACTGATATAACCCTCACATTGATATAACCCCCCACACTGATATACCCCTCACACTGATATAACCCATACACTGATATAAACCCTCACACTGATATAAACCCCCACACTGATATACCCCTCACACTGATATAACCCCTCACACTGATATAAACCCCCACACTGATATACCCCTCACACTGATATAACCCCCCACACTGATATATCCCCTCACACTGATATAACCCCCCACACTGATATATCCCCTCACACTGATATAACCCTCACCCTGATATAAACCCACACACTGATATAACCCCCCCATGCTGATATAACCCCACACTGATATAACCCCCCCACACTGATATATCCCCCACACTGATATAACCCCCCCATACTGATATACCCCCCACACTGATATAACCCCCCCACACTGATATAACCCCCCACACTGATATATCCCCTCGCACTGATATACCCCTCACACTGATATACCCCTCACACTGATATAACCCCCCACACTGATATAACCCTCACACTGATATAACCCCCCCACACTGATATACCCCCCACACTGATATAACCCCCCCACACTGATATACCCCCCACACTGATAAAGCCCCCCCACACTGATATACCCCCCACACTGATATAACCCCTCCACACTGAGATACCCCTCACACTGATATACCCCCCCCACATTGATATAATCCCCCCCACACTGATATACCCCTCACACTGATAAACCCCTCACACTGATATAACCCCCACACTGATATACCCCTCACACTGATATAACCCCCACACTGATATACCCCTCACACTGATATAACACCCTCGCACTGAGATACCCCTCACACTGATATAACCCTCACACTGATATAACCCCCCGCACTGATATAACCCCTCACACTGATATAACCCCTCACACTGATATAAACCCCCACACTGAGATACCCCTCACACTGATATAACCCTCACACTGATATACCCCCCACACTGAGATACCCCTCACACTGATATAACCCTCACACTGATATAACCACCACACTGATATTCCCCTCACACTGATATAATCCCCACACTGATATACCCCTCACACTGATATAACCCCCACACTGAGATACCCCTCACACTGATATAACCCCTCGCACTGATATAACCCCCACACTGATATACCCCTCACACTGATGTACCCCTCACACTGAGATACCCCTCACACTGAGATACCCCTCACACTGATATAACCCTCACACTGATATAACCCTCTCACACTGAGATACCCCGCACACTGATATAACCCCTCACACTGACAGAACCCATCACACTGAGATACCCCTCACACTGATATAACCCTCACACTGATATAACCCTCACACTGATATAACTCCCCACACTGATATAACCCCCACATTGATATATCCCCTCACACTGATATAACCCCCCACACTGATATATCCCCTCGCACTGATATACCCCTCACACTGATATAACCCTCACACTGATATACCCCTCACACTGATATACCCCCGACACTGATATAACCCCCCACACTGATATAACCCCCACACTGATATAACCCCCCCACACTGATATAACCCCCCCACACTGATATACCCCCCACACTGATAAAGCCCCCCCACACTGATATACCCCCCACACTGATATAACCCCTCCACACTGAGATACCCCTCACACTGATATACCCCCCCCCCACATTGATATAATCCCACCCACACTGATATACCCCTCACACTGATAAACCCCTCACACTGATATAACCCCCACACTGATATACCCCTCACACTGATATACCCCTCACACTGATATAACACCCTCGCACTGAGATAACCCTCACACTGATATAACCCCTCGCACTGATATAACCCCTCACACTGATATACTCCTCACACTGATATACTCCTCACACTGATATACCCCTCACACTGAAAAAACCCCTCACAGTGACATAACCCCCCAAACTGAGATACCCCTCACACTGATATAACCCTCACACTGATATACCCCCCACACTGAGATACCCCTCACACTGATATAACCCTCACACTGATATACCCCCCCCCCCCACATTGATATAACCCCACCCACACTGATATACCACTCACACTGATATAACCACCACACTGATATTCCCCTCACACTGATATAACCCCCACACTAATATACCCCTCACACTGATATAACCCCCACACTGAGATACCCCTCACACTGATATAACCCCTCGCACTGATATAACCCCCACACTGATATACCCCTCACACTGATATACCCCTCACACTGAGATACCCCTCACACTGATATAACCCTCACACTGATATAACCCTCTCACACTGAGATACCCCGCACACTGATATAACCCTCACACTGATATAACCACCACACTGATATTCCCCTCACAGTGATATAACCCCCTCACTGATATACCCCTCACACTGATATAACACCCTCACACTGAGATACCCCTCACACTGATATAACCCTCACACTGATATAACCCCTCGCACTGATATAACCCCTCACACTGATATACTCCTCACACTGATATAACCCCTCACACTGATATAACCCCCCACACTGAGATACCCCTCACACTGATATAACTCTCACACTGATATACCCCACCCACATTGATATAACCCCACCCACACTGATATAACCCCCACACTGAGATACGCCTCACACTGATATAACCCCTCGCACTGATACAACCCCCACACTAATATACCCCTCACACTGATATACCCCTCACACTGACATACCCCTCACACTGATATAACCCTCACACTGATGTAACCCTCTCACACTGAGATACCCCTCACACTGATATACCACTCACACTGATATAACCCCTCACACTGACAGAACCCATCACACTGAGATACCCCTCACACTGATATAACCCTCACACTGATATAACCCTCACACTGATATAACCCCTCGCACTGATATAACCCCCACACTGATATACCCCTCACACTGATGTACCCCTCACAGAGATACCCCTCACACTGAGATACCCCTCACACTGATATAACCCTCACACTGATATAACCCTCTCACACTGAGATACCCCGCACACTGATATAACCCCTCACACTGACAGAACCCATCACACTGAGATACCCCTCACACTGATATAACCCTCACACTGATATAACCCTCACACTGATATAACTCCCCACACTGATATAACCCCCCACATTGATATATCCCCTCACACTGATATAACCCCCCACACTGATATATCCCCTCGCACTGATATACCCCTCACACTGATATAACCCTCACACTGATATACCCCTCACACTGATATACCCCCCACACTGATATAACCCCCCACACTGATATAACCCCCACACTGATATACCCCCCCACACTGATATAACCCCCCCACACTGATATACCCCCCACACTGATAAAGCCCCCCCACACTGATATACCCCCCACACTGATATAACCCCTCCACACTGAGATACCCCTCACACTGATATACCCCCCCCCCACATTGATATAATCCCACCCACACTGATATACCCCTCACACTGATAAACCCCTCACACTGATATAACCCCCACACTGATATACCCCTCACACTGATATAACCCCCACACTGATATACCCCTCACACTGATATAACACCCTCGCACTGAGATACCCCTCACACTGATATAACCCTCACACTGATATAACCCCTCGCACTGATATAACCCCTCACACTGATATACTCCTCACACTGATATACTCCTCACACTGATATACCCCTCACACTGAAAAAACCCCTCACACTGATATAACCCCCCAAACTGAGATACCCCTCACACTGATATAACCCTCACACTGATATACTACCCACACTGAGATACCCCTCACACTGATATAACCCTCACACTGATATACCCCCCCCCCCCACATTGATATAACCCCACCCACACTGATATACCACTCACACTGATATAACCACCACACTGATATTCCCCTCACACTGATATAACCCCCACACTGATATACCCCTCACACTGATATAACCCCCACACTGAGATACCCCTCACACTGATATAACCCCTCGCACTGATATAACCCCCACACTGATGTACCCCTCACACTGATATACCCCTCACACTGATATACCCCTCACACTGAGATACCCCCGACACTGATATAACCCCCCACACTGATATAACCCCCACACTGATATAACCCCCCCACACTGATATAACCCCCCCACACTGATATACCCCCCACACTGATAAAGCCCCCCCACACTGATATACCCCCCACACTGATATAACCCCTCCACACTGAGATACCCCTCACACTGATATACCCCCCCCCCACATTGATATAATCCCACCCACACTGATATACCCCTCACACTGATAAACCCCTCACACTGATATAACCCCCACACTGATATACCCCTCACACTGATATACCCCTCACACTGATATAACACCCTCGCACTGAGATAACCCTCACACTGATATAACCCCTCGCACTGATATAACCCCTCACACTGATATACTCCTCACACTGATATACTCCTCACACTGATATACCCCTCACACTGAAAAAACCCCTCACAGTGACATAACCCCCCAAACTGAGATACCCCTCACACTGATATAACCCTCACACTGATATACCCCCCACACTGAGATACCCCTCACACTGATATAACCCTCACACTGATATACCCCCCCCCCCACATTGATATAACCCCACCCACACTGATATACCACTCACACTGATATAACCACCACACTGATATTCCCCTCACACTGATATAACCCCCACACTAATATACCCCTCACACTGATATAACCCCCACACTGAGATACCCCTCACACTGATATAACCCCTCGCACTGATATAACCCCCACACTGATATACCCCTCACACTGATATACCCCTCACACTGAGATACCCCTCACACTGATATAACCCTCACACTGATATAACCCTCTCACACTGAGATACCCCGCACACTGATATAACCCTCACACTGATATAACCACCACACTGATATTCCCCTCACAGTGATATAACCCCCTCACTGATATACCCCTCACACTGATATAACACCCTCACACTGAGATACCCCTCACACTGATATAACCCTCACACTGATATAACCCCTCGCACTGATATAACCCCTCACACTGATATACTCCTCACACTGATATAACCCCTCACACTGATATAACCCCCCACACTGAGATACCCCTCACACTGATATAACTCTCACACTGATATACCCCACCCACATTGATATAACCCCACCCACACTGATATAACCCCCACACTGAGATACGCCTCACACTGATATAACCCCTCGCACTGATACAACCCCCACACTAATATACCCCTCACACTGATATACCCCTCACACTGACATACCCCTCACACTGATATAACCCTCACACTGATGTAACCCTCTCACACTGAGATACCCCTCACACTGATATACCACTCACACTGATATAACCCCTCACACTGACAGAACCCATCACACTGAGATACCCCTCACACTGATATAACCCTCACACTGATATAACCCTCACACTGATATAACCCCTCGCACTGATATAACCCCCACACTGATATACCCCTCACACTGATGTACCCCTCACAGAGATACCCCTCACACTGAGATACCCCTCACACTGATATAACCCTCACACTGATATAACCCTCTCACACTGAGATACCCCGCACACTGATATAACCCCTCACACTGACAGAACCCATCACACTGAGATACCCCTCACACTGATATAACCCTCACACTGATATAACCCTCACACTGATATAACTCCCCACACTGATATAACCCCCCACATTGATATATCCCCTCACACTGATATAACCCCCCACACTGATATATCCCCTCGCACTGATATACCCCTCACACTGATATATCCCTCACACTGATATACCCCTCACACTGATATACCCCCCACACTGATATAACCCCCCACACTGATATAACCCCCACACTGATATACCCCCCCACACTGATATAACCCCCCCACACTGATATACCCCCCACACTGATAAAGCCCCCCCACACTGATATAACCCCTCCACACTGAGATACCCCTCACACTGATATACCCCCCCCCCACATTGATATAATCCCACCCACACTGATATACCCCTCACACTGATAAACCCCTCACACTGATATAACCCCCACACTGATATACCCCTCACACTGATATAACCCCCACACTGATATACCCCTCACACTGATATAACACCCTCGCACTGAGATACCCCTCACACTGATATAACCCTCACACTGATATAACCCCTCGCACTGATATAACCCCTCACACTGATATACTCCTCACACTGATATACTCCTCACACTGATATACCCCTCACACTGAAAAAACCCCTCACACTGATATAACCCCCCAAACTGAGATACCCCTCACACTGATATAACCCTCACACTGATATACTACCCACACTGAGATACCCCTCACACTGATATAACCCTCACACTGATATACCCCCCCCCCCCCACATTGATATAACCCCACCCACACTGATATACCACTCACACTGATATAACCACCACACTGATATTCCCCTCACACTGATATAACCCCCACACTGATATACCCCTCACACTGATATAACCCCCACACTGAGATACCCCTCACACTGATATAACCCCTCGCACTGATATAACCCCCACACTGATATACCCCTCACACTGATATACCCCTCACACTGATATACCCCTCACACTGAGATACCCCTCACACTGATATAACCCTCACACTGATATAACCCTCTCACACTGAGATACCCCGCACACTGCTATAACCCTCACACTGATATAACCACCACACTGATATTCCCCTCACACTGATATAACCCCCTCACTGATATACCCCTCACACTGATATAACACCCTCACACTGAGATACCCCTCACACTGATATAACCCTCACACTGATATAACCCCTCGCACTGATATAACCCCTCACACTGATATACTCCTCACACTGATATAACCCCTCACACTGATATAACCCCCCACACTGAGATACCCCTCACACTGATATAACTCTCACACTGATATACCCCACCCACATTGATATAACCCCACCCACACTGATATAACCCCCACACTGAGATACGCCTCACACTGATATAACCCCTCGCACTGATACAACCCCCACACTAATATACCCCTCACACTGATATAACCCTCACACTGATGTAACCCTCTCACACTGAGATACCCCTCACACTGATATAACCCTCACACTGATATAACCCCTCACACTGATATAACCCCCCACACTGATATAACCCACCACACTGAGATACCCCTCACACTGATATAACCCTCACACTGATATAACCCTCACACTGATATAACCCCCCACACTGATATACCCCTCACACTGATATAACCCATACACTGATATAAACCCTCACACTGATATAAACCCCCACACTGATATACCCCTCACACTGATATAACCCCTCACACTGATATAAACCCCCACACTGATATACCCCTCACACTGATATAACCCCCCACACTGATATATCCCCTCACACTGATATAACCACCCACACTGATATATCCCCTCACACTGATATAACCCTCACCCTGATATAAACCCACACACTGATATACGCCTCACACTGATATACGCCTCACACTGATATACGCCTCACACTGATATACCCCTCACACTGATATAACCCCTCACACTGATATAACCCCTCACACTGATATAACCCTGACACTGATATACCCCTCACACTGATATAACCCCCCCATGCTGATATAACCCCACACTGATATAACCCCCCACACTGATATAACCCCCCACACTAGTATATCCCCCACACTGAGAAAACCCCCCCACACTGATATACCCCCCACACTGATATAACCCCCCCACACTGATATACCCGCCACACTGATATAACCCCCCCACTCTGAGAAAACCCTCACACTGATATAACCCCTCACACTGATATACTCCTCACACTGATATACCCCTCACACTGATATAACCCCTCACACTGATATAACCCCCCACACTGAGATACCCCTCACACTGATATAACCCTCACACTGATATACCCCCCTCACATCGATATAACCCCACCCACACTGATATACCCCTCACACTGATATACCCCGCACACTGATAAAACCCCACACTGATATACCCCTCACACTGATATACCCCTCACACTGATATAACCCCTCACACTGATATAACCCCCCACACTGAGATACCCCTCACACTGATATAACCCTCACACTGATATACCCCCCTCACATCGATATAACCCCACCCACACTGATATACCCCTCACACTGATATAACCCCCCCACACTGATATACCCCCCACACTGATAAAGCCCCCCCACACTGATATACCCCCCACACTGATATAACCCCTCCACACTGAGATACCCCTCACACTGATATACCCCCCCCCCCACATTGATATAATCCCACCCACAGTGATATACCCCTCACACTGATAAACCCCTCACACTGATATAACCCCCACACTTATATACCCCTCACACTGATATAACCCCCACACTGATATACCCCTCACACTGATATAACACCCTCGCACTGAGATACCCCTCACACTGATATAACCCTCACACTGATATAACCCCCCGCATTGATATAACCCCTCACACTGATATAACCCCTCACACTGATATAACCCCCCACACTGAGATACCCCTCACACTGATATAACCCTCACACTGATATACCCCCCACACTGAGATACCCCTCACACTGATATAACCCTCACACTGATATACCCCCCCCCCACATTGATATAACCCCACCCACACTGATATACCACTCACACTGATATAACCCCCACACTGAGATACCCCTCACACTGATATAACCCCTCGCACTGATATAACCCTCACACTGAGATACCCCTCACACTGATATAACCCTCACACTGATATAACCCTCTCACACTGAGATACCCCGCACACTGATATAACCCCTCACACTGACAGAACCCATCACACTGAGATACCCCTCACACTGATATAACCCTCACACTGATATAACTCCCCACACTGATATAACCCCCCACACTGATATATCCCCTCGCACTGATATACCCCTCACACTGATATAACCCTCACACTGATATACCCCTCACACTGATATACCCCCCACACTGATATACCCCTCACACTGATATAACCCCCCACACTGATATAACCCCCACACTGATATAACCCCCCCACACTGATATAACCCCCCCACACTGATATACCCCCCACACTGATAAAGCCCCCCCACACTGATATACCCCCCACACTGATATAACCCCTCCACACTGAGATACCCCTCACACTGATATAACCCCCCCCCCACATTGATATAATCCCACCCACACTGATATACCCCTCACACTGATAAACCCCTCACACTGATATAACCCCCACACTGATATACCCCTCACACTGATATAACCCCCACACTGATATACCCCTCACACTGATATAACACCCTCGCACTGAGATACCCCTCACACTGATATAACCCTCACACTGATATAACCCCTCGCACTGATATAACCCCTCACACTGATATACTCCTCACACTGATATACTCCTCACACTGATATACCCCTCACACTGAAAAAACCCCTCACACTGATATAACCCCCCAAACTGAGATACCCCTCACACTGATATAACCCTCACACTGATATACCCCCCACACTGAGATACCCCTCACACTGATATAACCCTCACACTGATATACCCCCCCCCCCACATTGATATAACCCCACCCACACTGATATACCACTCACACTGATATAACCACCACACTGATATTCCCCTCACACTGATATAACCCCCACACTGATATACCCCTCACACTGATATAACCCCCACACTGAGATACCCCTCACACTGATATAACCCCTCGCACTGATATAACCCCCACACTGATATACCCCTCACACTGATATACCCCTCACACTGAGATACCCCTCACACTGATATAACCCTCACACTGATATAACCCTCTCACACTGAGATACCCCGCACACTGATATAACCCTCACACTGATATAACCACCACACTGATATTCCCCTCACACTGATATAACCCCCTCACTGATATACCCCTCACACTGATATAACACCCTCACACTGAGATACCCCTCACACTGATATAACCCTCACACTGATATAACCCCTCGCACTGATATAACCCCTCACACTGATATACTCCTCACACTGATATAACCCTTAACACTGATATAACCCCCCACACTGAGATACCCCTCACACTGATATAACTCTCACACTGATATACCCCACCCACATTGATATAACCCCACCCACACTGATATAACCCCCACACTGAGATACGCCTCACACTGATATAACCCCTCGCACTGATACAACCCCCACACTAATATACCCCTCACACTGATATACCCCTCACACTGACATACCCCTCACACTGATATAACCCTCACACTGATATAACCCCTCGCACTGATATAACCCCCACACTGATATACCCCTCACACTGATATACCCCTCACACTGAGATACCCCTCACACTGATATAACCCTCACACTGATATAACCCTCTCACACTGAGATACCCCGCACACTGATATAACCCTCACACTGATATAACCACCACACTGATATTCCCCTCACACTGATATAACCCCCTCACTGATATACCCCTCACACTGATATAACCCCCACACTGAGATACCCCTCACACTGATATAACCCCTCGCACTGATATAACCCCCACACTGATATACCCCTCACACTGATATACCCCTCACACTGAGATACCCCTCACACTGATATAACCCTCACACTGATATAACCCTCTCACACTGAGATACCCCGCACACTGATATAACCCTCACACTGATATAACCACCACACTGATATTCCCCTCACACTGATATAACCCCCTCACTGATATACCCCTCACACTGATATAACACCCTCACACTGAGATACCCCTCACACTGATATAACCCTCACACTGATATAACCCCTCGCACTGATATAACCCCTCACACTGATATACTCCTCACACTGATATAACCCCTCACACTGATATAACCCCCCACACTGAGATACCCCTCACACTGATATAACTCTCACACTGATATACCCCACCCACATTGATATAACCCCACCCACACTGATATAACCCCCACACTGAGATACGCCTCACACTGATATAACCCCTCGCACTGATACAACCCCCACACTAATATACCCCTCACACTGATATACCCCTCACACTGACATACCCCTCACACTGATATAACCCTCACACTGATGTAACCCTCTCACACTGAGATACCCCTCACACTGATATACCACTCACACTGATATAACCACCACACTGATATTCCCCTCACACTGATATAATCCCCACACTGATATAACCCCCACACTGAGATACCCCTCACACTGATATAACCCCTCGCACTGATATAACCCCCACACTGATATACCCCTCACACTGATTTACCCCTCACACTGAGATACTCCTCACACTGAGATACCCCTCACACTGATATAACCCTCACACTGATATAACCCTCTCACACTGAGATACCCCGCACACTGATATAACCCCTCACACTGACAGAACCCATCACACTGAGATACCCCTCACACTGATATAACCCTCACACTGATATAACCCTCACACTGATATAACTCCCCACACTGATATAACCCCCCACATTGATATATCCCCTCACACTGATATAACCCCCCACACTGATATATCCCCTCGCACTGATATACCCCTCACACTGATATAACCCTCACACTGATATACCCCTCACACTGATATACCACCCACACTGATATAACCCCCCACACTGATATAACCCCCACACTGAGATACCCCTCACACTGATATAACCCCTCGCACTGATATAACCCCCACACTGATATAGCCCTCACGCACTGATATAACCCCCACACTGATATAGCCCTCACACTGATATACCCCTCACACTAACATACGCCTCACACTGATATAACCCTCACACGGATATAACCCTCTCACACTGAGATACCCCTCACACTGATATAACCCTCACACTGATATAACCGTCACACTGATATACCCCCCACACTGATATAACCCCCCCACACTGAGATACCCCTCACACTGATATACCCCCCCCACACTGATATATCCCCTCGCACTGATATACCCCTCACACTGATATAGCCCTCACACTGATATACCCCTCACACTGATATACCCCTCACACTGATATAACCCCCCACACTGATACAACCCTCACACTGATATAAACCCCCACACTGATATACCCCCCACACTGATATAACCCCCCCACACTGATATACCCCCCACAGTGATATAACCCCCCCACATTGATATACCCCCCACACTGATATAACCCCCCCACACTGATATACCCCCCACACTGATATAACCCCCCCACACTGATATACCCCCCACACTGATATAACCCCCCCACACTGATATAACCCCCCCACACTGATATAACCCCCCCACACTGATATACCCCCCACACTTATATAACCCCCCACACTGATATACCCCTCACACTGATATAACCCACCACACTGATATAACTCATACACTGATATAACCCCTCACACTGATATAAACCCCCACACTGATATACCCCTCACACTGATATAACCCCTCACAATGATATACCCCTCACACTGATATAACCCCTCACACTGATATAACCCCCCACACTGAGATACCCCTCACACTAATTTCACCCTCACACTGATATACCCCCCCCACATTGATATAACCCCACCCACACTGATATACCCTTACACTGATAAACCCCTCACACTGATATAACCCCCACACTGATATACCCCTCACACTGATATAACCCCCACACTGATATACCCCTCACACTGATATAACCCACCACACTGATATAACTCATACACTGATATAACCCCTCACACTGATATAAACCCCCACACTGATATACCCCTCACACTGATATAACCCCTCACAATGATATACCCCTCACACTGATATAACCCCTCACACTGATATAACCCCCCACACTGAGATACCCCTCACACTAATTTCACCCTCACACTGATATACCCCCCCCACATTGATATAACCCCACCCACACTGATATACCACTCACACTGATATAGCCCCCACACTGATATTCCCCTCACACTGATATAACCCCCACACTGACATACCCCTCACACTGATATAACCTCCACACTGAGATACCCCTCACACTGATATTACCCCTCGCACTGATATAACCCCCACACTGTTATACCCCTCACACTGATATACCCCTCACACTGATATACCCCTCACACTGATATAACCCATACACTGATATACCCCTCACACTGATATAACCCCCCACACTGATATATCCCCTCACACTGATATAACCCCCCACACTGATATATCCCCTCGCACTGATATACCCCTAACACTGATATACCCCTCACACTGATATAACCCCCCACACTGATATAACCCTCACACTGATATAACCCCCCCACACTGATATACCCCCCACACTGATATAACCCCCCCACACTGATATACCCCCCACACTGATAAAGCCCCCCCACACTGATATACCCCCCACACTGATATAACCCCTCCACATTGAGATACCCCTCACACTGATATACCCCCCCCCACATTGATATTATCCCCCCCACACTGATATACCCCTCACACTGATAAACCCCTCACACTGAAATAACCCCCACACTGATATACCCCTCACACTGATATAACCCCCACACTGATATACCCCTCACACTGATATAACACCCTCGCACTGAGATACCCCTCACACTGATATAACCCTCACACTGATATAACCCCCCGCACTGATATAACCCCTCACACTGATATAACCCCTCACACTGATATAACCCCCCACACTGAGATACCCCTCACACTGATATAACTCTCACACTGATATACCCCCCACACTGAGATACCCCTCACACTGATATAACCCTCACACTGATATACCCCCCCCACATTGATATAACCCCACCCACACTGATATACCACTCACACTGATATAACCACCACACTGATATTCCCCTCACACTGATATAATCCCCACACTGATATACCCCTCACACTGATATAACCCCCACACTGAGATACCCCTCACACTGATATAACCCCTCGCACTGATATAACCCCCACACTGATATACCCCTCACACTGATGTACCCCTCACACTGAGATACCCCTCACACTGAGATACCCCTCACACTGATATAACCCTCACACTGATATAACCCTCTCACACTGAGATACCCCGCACACTGATATAACCCCTCACACTGACAGAACCCATCACACTGAGATACCCCTCACACTGATATAACCCTCACACTGATATAACCCTCACACTGATATAACTCCCCACACTGATATAACCCCCCACATTGATATATCCCCTCACACTGATATAACCCCCCACACTGATATATCCCCTCGCACTGATATACCCCTCACACTGATATAACCCTCACACTGATATACCCCTCACACTGATATACCCCCGACACTGATATAACCCCCCACACTGATATAACCCCCACACTGATATAACCCCCCCACACTGATATAACCCCCCCACACTGATATACCCCCCACACTGATAAAGCCCCCCCACACTGATATACCCCCCACACTGATATAACCCCTCCACACTGAGATACCCCTCACACTGATATACCCCCCCCCCACATTGATATAATCCCACCCACACTGATATACCCCTCACACTGATAAACCCCTCACACTGATATAACCCCCACACTGATATACCCCTCACACTGATATAACCCCCACACTGATATACCCCTCACACTGATATAACACCCTCGCACTGAGATACCCCTCACACTGATATAACCCTCACACTGATATAACCCCTCGCACTGATATAACCCCTCACACTGATATACTCCTCACACTGATATACTCCTCACACTGATATACCCCTCACACTGAAAAAACCCCTCACACTGATATAACCCCCCAAACTGAGATACCCCTCACACTGATATAACCCTCACACTGATATACCCCCCACACTGAGATACCCCTCACACTGATATAACCCTCACACTGATATACCCCCCCCCCACATTGATATAACCCCACCCACACTGATATACCACTCACACTGATATAACCACCACACTGATATTCCCCTCACACTGATATAACCCCCACACTGATATACCCCTCACACTGATATAACCCCCACACTGAGATACCCCTCACACTGATATAACCCCTCGCACTGATATAACCCCCACACTGACATACCCCTCACACTGATATAACCTCCACACTGAGATACCCCTCACACTGATATTACCCCTCGCACTGATATAACCCCCACACTGTTATACCCCTCACACTGATATACCCCTCACACTGATATACCCCTCACACTGATATAACCCATACACTGATATACCCCTCACACTGATATAACCCCCCACACTGATATATCCCCTCACACTGATATAACCCCCCACACTGATATATCCCCTCGCACTGATATACCCCTAACACTGATATACCCCTCACACTGATATAACCCCCCACACTGATATAACCCTCACACTGATATAACCCCCCCACACTGATATACCCCCCACACTGATATAACCCCCCCACACTGATATACCCCCCACACTGATAAAGCCCCCCCACACTGATATACCCCCCACACTGATATAACCCCTCCACATTGAGATACCCCTCACACTGATATACCCCCCCCCCACATTGATATAATCCCCCCCACACTGATATACCCCTCACACTGATAAACCCCTCACACTGAAATAACCCCCACACTGATATACCCCTCACACTGATATAACCCCCACACTGATATACCCCTCACACTGATATAACACCCTCGCACTGAGATACCCCTCACACTGATATAACCCTCACACTGATATAACCCCCCGCACTGATATAACCCCTCACACTGATATAACCCCTCACACTGATATAACCCCCCACACTGAGATACCCCTCACACTGATATAACTCTCACACTGATATACCCCCCACACTGAGATACCCCTCACACTGATATAACCCTCACACTGATATACCCCCCCCCACATTGATATAACCCCACCCACACTGATATACCACTCACACTGATATAACCACCACACTGATATTCCCCTCACACTGATATAATCCCCACACTGATATACCCCTCACACTGATATAACCCCCACACTGAGATACCCCTCACACTGATATAACCCCTCGCACTGATATAACCCCCACACTGATATACCCCTCACACTGATGTACCCCTCACACTGAGATACCCCTCACACTGAGATACCCCTCACACTGATATAACCCTCACACTGATATAACCCTCTCACACTGAGATACCCCGCACACTGATATAACCCCTCACACTGACAGAACCCATCACACTGAGATACCCCTCACACTGATATAACCCTCACACTGATATAACCCTCACACTGATATAACTCCCCACACTGATATAACCCCCCACATTGATATATCCCCTCACACTGATATAACCCCCCACACTGATATATCCCCTCGCACTGATATACCCCTCACACTGATATAACCCTCACACTGATATACCCCTCACACTGATATACCCCCGACACTGATATAACCCCCCACACTGATATAACCCCCACACTGATATAACCCCCCCACACTGATATAACCCCCCCACACTGATATACCCCCCACACTGATAAAGCCCCCCCACACTGATATACCCCCCACACTGATATAACCCCTCCACACTGAGATACCCCTCACACTGATATACCCCCCCCCCACATTGATATAATCCCACCCACACTGATATACCCCTCACACTGATAAACCCCTCACACTGATATAACCCCCACACTGATATACCCCTCACACTGATATAACCCCCACACTGATATACCCCTCACACTGATATAACACCCTCGCACTGAGATACCCCTCACACTGATATAACCCTCACACTGATATACTCCTCACACTGATATACTCCTCACACTGATATACCCCTCACACTGAAAAAACCCCTCACACTGATATAACCCCCCAAACTGAGATACCCCTCACACTGATATAACCCTCACACTGATATACCCCCCACACTGAGATACCCCTCACACTGATATAACCCTCACACTGATATACCCCCCCCCCACATTGATATAACCCCACCCACACTGATATATCACTCACACTGATATAACCACCACACTGATATTCCCCTCACACTGATATAACCCCCACACTGATATACCCCTCACACTGATATAACCCCCACACTGAGATACCCCTCACACTGATATAACCCCTCGCACTGATATAACCCCCACACTGATATACCCCTCACACTGAGATACCCCTCACACTGAGATACCCCTCACACTGATATAACCCTCACACTGATATAACCCTCTCACACTGAGATACCCCGCACACTGATATAACCCTCACACTGATATAACCACCACACTGATATTCCCCTCACACTGATATAACCCCCTCACTGATATACCCCTCACACTGATATAACACCCTCACACTGAGATACCCCTCACACTGATATAATCCTCACACTGATATAACCCCTCGCACTGATATAACCCCTCACACTGATATACTCCTCACACTGATATAACCCCTCACACTGATATAACCCCCCACACTGAGATACCCCTCACACTGATATAACTCTCACACTGATATACCCCACCCACATTGATATAACCCCACCCACACTGATATAACCCCCACACTGAGATACGCCTCACACTGATATAACCCCTCGCACTGATACAACCCCCACACTAATATACCCCTCACACTGATATACCCCTCACACTGACATACCCCTCACACTGATATAACCCTCACACTGATGTAACCCTCTCACACTGAGATACCCCTCACACTGATATACCACTCACACTGATATAACCACCACACTGATATTCCCCTCACACTGATATAATCCCCACACTGATATACCCCTCACACTGATATAACTCCCACACTGAGATACCCCTCACACTGATATAACCCCTCGCACTGATATAACCCCCACACTGATATACCCCTCACACTGATGTACCCCTCACACAGAGATACCCCTCACACTGAGATACCCCTCACACTGATATAACCCTCACACTGATATAACCCTCTCACACTGAGATACCCCTCACACTGATATAACCCTCACACTGATATAACCCTCACACTGATATAACTCCCCACACTGATATAACCCCCCACATTGATATATCCCCTCACACTGATATAACCCCCCACACTGATATATCCCCTCGCACTGATATACCCCTCACACTGATATAACCCTCACACTGATATACCCCTCACACTGATATACCCCCCACACTGATATAACCCCCCACACTGATATAACCCCCACACTGATATAACCCCCCCACACTGATATAACCCCCCCACACTGATATACCCCCCACACTGATAAAGCCCCCCCACACTGATATACCCCCCACACTGATATAACCCCTCCACACTGAGATACCCCTCACACTGATATACCCCCCCCCACATTGATATAATCCCACCCACACTGATATACCCCTCACACTGATAAACCCCTCACACTGATATAACCCCCACACTGATATACCCCTCACACTGATATAACCCCCACACTGATATACCCCTCACACTGATATAACACCCTCGCACTGAGATACCCCTCACACTGATATAACCCTCACACTGATATAACCCCTCGCACTGATATAACCACTCACACTGATATACTCCTCACACTGATATACTCCTCACACTGATATACCCCTCACACTGAAAAAACCCCTCACACTGATATAACCCCCCAAACTGAGATACCCCTCACACTGATATAACCCTCACACTGATATACTACCCACACTGAGATACCCCTCACACTGATATAACCCTCACACTGATATACCCCCCCACCACATTGATATAACCCCACCCACACTGATATACCACTCACACTGATATAACCACCACACTGATATTCCCCTCACACTGATACAACCCCCACACTGATATACCCCTCACACTGATATAACCCCCACACTGAGATACCCCTCACACTGATAAAACCCCTCGCACTGATATAACCCCCACACTGATATACCCCTCACACTGATATACCCCTCACACTGATATACCCCTCACACTGAGATACCCCTCACACTGATATAACCCTCACACTGATATAACCCTCTCACACTGAGATACCCCGCACACTGATATAACCCTCACACTGATTTAACCACCACACTGATATTCCCCTCACACTGATATAACCCCCTCACTGATATACCCCTCACACTGATATAACACCCTCACACTGAGATACCCCTCACACTGATATAACCCTCACACTGATATAACCCCTCGCACTGATATAACCCCTCACACTGATATACTCCTCACACTGATATAACCCCTCACACTGATATAACCCCCCACACTGAGATACCCCTCACACTGATATAACTCTCACACTGATATACCCCACCCACATTGATATAACCCCACCCACACTGATATAACCCCCACACTGAGATACGCCTCACACTGATATAACCCCTCGCACTGATACAACCCCCACACTAATATACCCCTCACACTGATATACCCCTCACACTGACATACCCCTCACACTGATATAACCCTCACACTGATGTAACCCTCTCACACTGAGATACCCCTCACACTGATATAACCCTCACACTGATATAACCCCTCACACTGATATAACCCCCCACACTGATATAACCCACCACACTGAGATACCCCTCGCACTGATATACCCCTCACACTGATATACCCCTCACACTGATATAACCCCCCACACTGATATAACCCTCACACTGATATAACCCCCCCACACTGATATACCCCCCACACTGATATAACCCCCCCACACTGATATACCCCCCACACTGATAAAGCCCCCCCACACTGATATACCCCCCACACTGATATAACCCCTCCACACTGAGATACCCCTCACACTGATATACCCCCCCCACATTGATATAATCCCCCCCACACTGATATACCCCTCACACTGATAAACCCCTCACACTGATATAACCCCCACACTGATATACCCCTCACACTGATATAACCCCCACACTGATATACCCCTCACACTGATATAACACCCTCGCACTGAGATACCCCTCACACTGATATAACCCTCACACTGATATAACCCCCCGCACTGATATAACCCCTCACACTGATATAACCCCTCACACTGATATAAACCCCCACACTGAGATACCCCTCACACTGATATAACCCTCACACTGATATACCCCCCACACTGAGATACCCCTCACACTGATATAACCCTCACACTGATATAACCACCACACTGATATTCCCCTCACACTGATATAATCCCCACACTGATATACCCCTCACACTGATATAACCCCCACACTGAGATACCCCTCACACTGATATAACCCCTCGCACTGATATAACCCCCACACTGATATACCCCTCACACTGATGTACCCCTCACACTGAGATACCCCTCACACTGAGATACCCCTCACACTGATATAACCCTCACACTGATATAACCCTCTCACACTGAGATACCCCGCACACTGATATAACCCCTCACACTGACAGAACCCATCACACTGAGATACCCCTCACACTGATATAACCCTCACACTGATATAACCCTCACACTGATATAACTCCCCACACTGATATAACCCCCACATTGATATATCCCCTCACACTGATATAACCCCCCACACTGATATATCCCCTCGCACTGATATACCCCTCACACTGATATAACCCTCACACTGATATACCCCTCACACTGATATACCCCCGACACTGATATAACCCCCCACACTGATATAACCCCCACACTGATATAACCCCCCCACACTGATATAACCCCCCCACACTGATATACCCCCCACACTGATAAAGCCCCCCCACACTGATATACCCCCCACACTGATATAACCCCTCCACACTGAGATACCCCTCACACTGATATACCCCCCCCCCACATTGATATAATCCCACCCACACTGATATACCCCTCACACTGATAAACCCCTCACACTGATATAACCCCCACACTGATATACCCCTCACACTGATATACCCCTCACACTGATATAACACCCTCGCACTGAGATAACCCTCACACTGATATAACCCCTCGCACTGATATAACCCCTCACACTGATATACTCCTCACACTGATATACTCCTCACACTGATATACCCCTCACACTGAAAAAACCCCTCACAGTGACATAACCCCCCAAACTGAGATACCCCTCACACTGATATAACCCTCACACTGATATACCCCCCACACTGAGATACCCCTCACACTGATATAACCCTCACACTGATATACCCCCCCCCCCCACATTGATATAACCCCACCCACACTGATATACCACTCACACTGATATAACCACCACACTGATATTCCCCTCACACTGATATAACCCCCACACTAATATACCCCTCACACTGATATAACCCCCACACTGAGATACCCCTCACACTGATATAACCCCTCGCACTGATATAACCCCCACACTGATATACCCCTCACACTGATATACCCCTCACACTGAGATACCCCTCACACTGATATAACCCTCACACTGATATAACCCTCTCACACTGAGATACCCCGCACACTGATATAACCCTCACACTGATATAACCACCACACTGATATTCCCCTCACAGTGATATAACCCCCTCACTGATATACCCCTCACACTGATATAACACCCTCACACTGAGATACCCCTCACACTGATATAACCCTCACACTGATATAACCCCTCGCACTGATATAACCCCTCACACTGATATACTCCTCACACTGATATAACCCCTCACACTGATATAACCCCCCACACTGAGATACCCCTCACACTGATATACCACTCACACTGATATAACCCCTCACACTGACAGAACCCATCACACTGAGATACCCCTCACACTGATATAACCCTCACACTGATATAACCCTCACACTGATATAACCCCTCGCACTGATATAACCCCCACACTGATATACCCCTCACACTGATGTACCCCTCACAGAGATACCCCTCACACTGAGATACCCCTCACACTGATATAACCCTCACACTGATATAACCCTCTCACACTGAGATACCCCGCACACTGATATAACCCCTCACACTGACAGAACCCATCACACTGAGATACCCCTCACACTGATATAACCCTCACACTGATATAACCCTCACACTGATATAACTCCCCACACTGATATAACCCCCCACATTGATATATCCCCTCACACTGATATAACCCCCCACACTGATATATCCCCTCGCACTGATATACCCCTCACACTGATATAACCCTCACACTGATATACCCCTCACACTGATATACCCCCCACACTGATATAACCCCCCACACTGATATAACCCCCACACTGATATACCCCCCCACACTGATATAACCCCCCCACACTGATATACCCCCCACACTGATAAAGCCCCCCCACACTGATATACCCCCCACACTGATATAACCCCTCCACACTGAGATACCCCTCACACTGATATACCCCCCCCCCACATTGATATAATCCCACCCACACTGATATACCCCTCACACTGATAAACCCCTCACACTGATATAACCCCCACACTGATATACCCCTCACACTGATATAACCCCCACACTGATATACCCCTCACACTGATATAACACCCTCGCACTGAGATACCCCTCACACTGATATAACCCTCACACTGATATAACCCCTCGCACTGATATAACCCCTCACACTGATATACTCCTCACACTGATATACTCCTCACACTGATATACCCCTCACACTGAAAAAACCCCTCACACTGATATAACCCCCCAAACTGAGATACCCCTCACACTGATATTACCCTCACACTGATATACTACCCACACTGAGATACCCCTCACACTGATATAACCCTCACACTGATATACCCCCCCCCCCCACATTGATATAACCCCACCCACACTGATATACCACTCACACTGATATAACCACCACACTGATATTCCCCTCACACTGATATAACCCCCACACTGATATACCCCTCACACTGATATAACCCCCACACTGAGATACCCCTCACACTGATATAACCCCTCGCACTGATATAACCCCCACACTGATGTACCCCTCACACTGATATACCCCTCACACTGATATACCCCTCACACTGAGATACCCCCGACACTGATATAACCCCCCACACTGATATAACCCCCACACTGATATAACCCCCCCACACTGATATAACCCCCCCACACTGATATACCCCCCACACTGATAAAGCCCCCCCACACTGATATACCCCCCACACTGATATAACCCCTCCACACTGAGATACCCCTCACACTGATATACCCCCCCCCCACATTGATATAATCCCACCCACACTGATATACCCCTCACACTGATAAACCCCTCACACTGATATAACCCCCACACTGATATACCCCTCACACTGATATACCCCTCACACTGATATAACACCCTCGCACTGAGATAACCCTCACACTGATATAACCCCTCGCACTGATATAACCCCTCACACTGATATACTCCTCACACTGATATACTCCTCACACTGAGATACCCCTCACACTGAAAAAACCCCTCACAGTGACATAACCCCCCAAACTGAGATACCCCTCACACTGATATAACCCTCACACTGATATACCCCCCACACTGAGATACCCCTCACACTGATATAACCCTCACACTGATATACCCCCCCCCCCACATTGATATAACCCCACCCACACTGATATACCACTCACACTGATATAACCACCACACTGATATTCCCCTCACACTGATATAACCCCCACACTAATATACCCCTCACACTGATATAACCCCCACACTGAGATACCCCTCACACTGATATAACCCCTCGCACTGATATAACCCCCACACTGATATACCCCTCACACTGATATACCCCTCACACTGAGATACCCCTCACACTGATATAACCCTCACACTGATATAACCCTCTCACACTGAGATACCCCGCACACTGATATAACCCTCACACTGATATAACCACCACACTGATATTCCCCTCACAGTGATATAACCCCCTCACTGATATACCCCTCACACTGATATAACACCCTCACACTGAGATACCCCTCACACTGATATAACCCTCACACTGATATAACCCCTCGCACTGATATAACCCCTCACACTGATATACTCCTCACACTGATATAACCCCTCACACTGATATAACCCCCCACACTGAGATACCCCTCACACTGATATAACTCTCACACTGATATACCCCACCCACATTGATATAACCCCACCCACACTGATATAACCCCCACACTGAGATACGCCTCACACTGATATAACCCCTCGCACTGATACAACCCCCACACTAATATACCCCTCACACTGATATACCCCTCACACTGACATACCCCTCACACTGATATAACCCTCACACTGATGTAACCCTCTCACACTGAGATACCCCTCACACTGATATACCACTCACACTGATATAACCCCTCACACTGACAGAACCCATCACACTGAGATACCCCTCACACTGATATAACCCTCACACTGATATAACCCTCACACTGATATAACCCCTCGCACTGATATAACCCCCACACTGATATACCCCTCACACTGATGTACCCCTCACAGAGATACCCCTCACACTGAGATACCCCTCACACTGATATAACCCTCACACTGATATAACCCTCTCACACTGAGATACCCCGCACACTGATATAACCCCTCACACTGACAGAACCCATCACACTGAGATACCCCTCACACTGATATAACCCTCACACTGATATAACCCTCACACTGATATAACTCCCCACACTGATATAACCCCCCACATTGATATATCCCCTCACACTGATATAACCCCCCGCACTGATATATCCCCTCGCACTGATATACCCCTCACACTGATATATCCCTCACACTGATATACCCCTCACACTGATATACCCCCCACACTGATATAACCCCCCACACTGATATAACCCCCACACTGATATACCCCCCCACACTGATATAACCCCCCCACACTGATATACCCCCCACACTGATAAAGCCCCCCCACACTGATATAACCCCTCCACACTGAGATACCCCTCACACTGATATACCCCCCCCCCACATTGATATAATCCCACCCACACTGATATACCCCTCACACTGATAAACCCCTCACACTGATATAACCCCCACACTGATATACCCCTCACACTGATATAACCCCCACACTGATATACCCCTCACACTGATATAACACCCTCGCACTGAGATACCCCTCACACTGATATAACCCTCACACTGATATAACCCCTCGCACTGATATAACCCCTCACACTGATATACTCCTCACACTGATATACTCCTCACACTGATATACCCCTCACACTGAAAAAACCCCTCACACTGATATAACCCCCCAAACTGAGATACCCCTCACACTGATATAACCCTCACACTGATATACTACCCACACTGAGATACCCCTCACACTGATATAACCCTCACACTGATATACCCCCCCCCCCCCACATTGATATAACCCCACCCACACTGATATACCACTCACACTGATATAACCACCACACTGATATTCCCCTCACACTGATATAACCCCCACACTGATATACCCCTCACACTGATATAACCCCCACACTGAGATACCCCTCACACTGATATAACCCCTCGCACTGATATAACCCCCACACTGATATACCCCTCACACTGATATACCCCTCACACTGATATACCCCTCACACTGAGATACCCCTCACACTGATATAACCCTCACACTGATATAACCCTCTCACACTGAGATACCCCGCACACTGCTATAACCCTCACACTGATATAACCACCACACTGATATTCCCCTCACACTGATATAACCCCCTCACTGATATACCCCTCACACTGATATAACACCCTCACACTGAGATACCCCTCACACTGATATAACCCTCACACTGATATAACCCCTCGCACTGATATAACCCCTCACACTGATATACTCCTCACACTGATATAACCCCTCACACTGATATAACCCCCCACACTGAGATACCCCTCACACTGATATAACTCTCACACTGATATACCCCACCCACATTGATATAACCCCACCCACACTGATATAACCCCCACACTGAGATACGCCTCACACTGATATAACCCCTCGCACTGATACAACCCCCACACTAATATACCCCTCACACTGATATAACCCTCACACTGATGTAACCCTCTCACACTGAGATACCCCTCACACTGATATAACCCTCACACTGATATAACCCCTCACACTGATATAACCCCCCACACTGATATAACCCACCACACTGAGATACCCCTCACACTGATATAACCCTCACACTGATATAACCCTCACACTGATATAACCCCCCACACTGATATACCCCTCACACTGATATAACCCATACACTGATATAAACCCTCACACTGATATAAACCCCCACACTGATATACCCCTCACACTGATATAACCCCTCACACTGATATAAACCCCCACACTGATATACCCCTCACACTGATATAACCCCCCACACTGATATATCCCCTCACACTGATATAACCACCCACACTGATATATCCCCTCACACTGATATAACCCTCACCCTGATATAAACCCACACACTGATATACGCCTCACACTGATATACGCCTCACACTGATATACGCCTCACACTGATATACCCCTCACACTGATATAACCCCTCACACTGATATAACCCCTCACACTGATATAACCCTGACACTGATATACCCCTCACACTGATATAACCCCCCCATGCTGATATAACCCCACACTGATATAACCCCCCACACTGATATAACCCCCCACACTAGTATATCCCCCACACTGAGAAAACCCCCCCACACTGATATACCCCCCACACTGATATAACCCCCCCACACTGATATACCCGCCACACTGATATAACCCCCCCACTCTGAGAAAACCCTCACACTGATATAACCCCTCACACTGATATACTCCTCACACTGATATACCCCTCACACTGATATAACCCCTCACACTGATATAACCCCCCACACTGAGATACCCCTCACACTGATATAACCCTCACACTGATATACCCCCCTCACATCGATATAACCCCACCCACACTGATATACCCCTCACACTGATATACCCCTCACACTGATATAACCCCCACACTGATATACCCCTCACACTGATATACCCCTCACACTGATATAACCCCTCACACTGATATAACCCCCCACACTGAGATACCCCTCACACTGATATAACCCTCACACTGATATACCCCCCTCACATCGATATAACCCCACCCACACTGATATACCCCTCACACTGATATAACCCCCCCACACTGATATACCCCCCACACTGATAAAGCCCCCCCACACTGATATACCCCCCACACTGATATAACCCCTCCACACTGAGATACCCCTCACACTGATATACCCCCCCCCCCACATTGATATAATCCCACCCACAGTGATATACCCCTCACACTGATAAACCCCTCACACTGATATAACCCCCACACTTATATACCCCTCACACTGATATAACCCCCACACTGATATACCCCTCACACTGATATAACACCCTCGCACTGAGATACCCCTCACACTGATATAACCCTCACACTGATATAACCCCCCGCATTGATATAACCCCTCACACTGATATAACCCCTCACACTGATATAACCCCCCACACTGAGATACCCCTCACACTGATATAACCCTCACACTGATATACCCCCCACACTGAGATACCCCTCACACTGATATAACCCTCACACTGATATACCCCCCCCCCACATTGATATAACCCCACCCACACTGATATACCACTCACACTGATATAACCCCCACACTGAGATACCCCTCACACTGATATAACCCCTCGCACTGATATAACCCTCACACTGAGATACCCCTCACACTGATATAACCCTCACACTGATATAACCCTCTCACACTGAGATACCCCGCACACTGATATAACCCCTCACACTGACAGAACCCATCACACTGAGATACCCCTCACACTGATATAACCCTCACACTGATATAACTCCCCACACTGATATAACCCCCCACATTGATATATCCCCTCACACTGATATAACCCCCCACACTGATATATCCCCTCGCACTGATATACCCCTCACACTGATATAACCCTCACACTGATATACCCCTCACACTGATATACCCCCCACACTGATATACCCCTCACACTGATATAACCCCCCACACTGATATAACCCCCACACTGATATAACCCCCCCACACTGATATAACCCCCCCACACTGATATACCCCCCACACTGATAAAGCCCCCCCACACTGATATACCCCCCACACTGATATAACCCCTCCACACTGAGATACCCCTCACACTGATATAACCCCCCCCCCACATTGATATAATCCCACCCACACTGATATACCCCTCACACTGATAAACCCCTCACACTGATATAACCCCCACACTGATATACCCCTCACACTGATATA